>NC_079438.1:43031877-43074377 GCF_903798145.1 Danio aesculapii
GGGAAGCGGGCAGAGGGGGCAGCTTTCAGTGTAAGGTTACTCTGTCTGCCAGCTGAGAGTCACAGAAATAAGAGAGTCGTGGTGTGAATGTGTGTGGGCACATGTACACCCAATTCGTTCATGAATTATTCAGGGATGTCAATTTAACACATTCATTTAGTTCAATTGCGCGCTCAATAGTCAATGATATGGAAATAATTTAATTGTAAAATCACTTTGGAGTAGTGTTGTCTGGGTAAAGATTTCAGCTGAATGGTCTTTGCATCTCCATTTGGGGGCTTTTATCTAGTGCTAGAGTATATGTTATGTGATTAACTACATTTTTTAGGCAGATGGTAGTGTTCAGTCATTTTAGACATTTGGATGTTCGTCTGAATGGTGTGAAACATAGTGACCTTTGCAGGACTTGTAGTGTAAGATGTTGAAATCAGATCATCACCAGATAATTCAAGCATTCCTGTTCATTTGATACGTTTTTTTAAAAATACGAGATCCTAAATTATGCATTAAAATTGGTTTATGGAAACAGCTATTGATATGCAATTTGAAAATTGGTTGAAATTGTGTCATTAAAATGTGCAGTGTTTACATAACAAAACAAAAGGAAAACAAAACGTACACTTAATTTGGTGTTACTCGAATTAACACTAAATCCAAAAAAAAAAAAAAACAACAACGTTGTAGGCTCATTCTAAAAACGTAGCTCTGTATACATTTCTGGAGAGCGCGAATTATGTAGCCAGAAGTACATATGGCTGCATTTCGTTTTTAAAATGAACGCTATGGGGGCGCTATGATGTGGTTCCTTTTCTGGCTTATTCCAGCTGATCGCTTACCTCCATATGGACCGATTTCCTGCTGTTATCAGTTTGTCCAGTTAGCTTGCCATCTACATTGGCGGACTTGAGATGCAGAAAGGAGTTGACCACAACAACGTGGTTCGAGTCCAGCGAAGAATGATTCCAGAAAGCAGGTAAGACAAAAACAGAATAAAATAAACAAGCAAATAACAGGGCAAGAATGTGGTAAAATCTGAAAACGTGGTAAATATTAGGCAAGAGCTTTTCTTTTTCTGGATTGCTTTTGAAGACTGTCGGTTGGGTTTAGGGAAGTTGGTGGGCGGGTCAGTCGGTGCTTTTGAAAACACTATTGATTGGGTTTAGGAAAGGAGGAGGGTGGCAGGCACAAATGGCACTCGCGAGAGAAATTTGAGATCTGAAAAAGCGTACACAGCGGCTTCCAGTGGATTCACGAAAAACAAAAACTGCGTAAAACGAAAAAAAAAAAAAAAAAAAAAAAAAAACGTAGCTCCTGGGACATATTTGTCACTCTTCAGAAATGTATATAGCGGTACATTCTCAGACTAAACCTGGGTTGAAAAAAAAACTAAATTATTGTCGTTTGGACTCTTGATCTGTTGGATTTAGAGTACAAAAGATTACAAGGAGAATACAAAAGTTATAATAAATCCAACAGAATAGAGAAAAAAAATCTGTAAATTAACCGTTTTTTTTTTTTTTTTTTACCTTTTGATTCGTTGCTTTTTCCACTTTATGCTTTTGATGACTGTTCTTTCCTCCAACAACTTTTATTGTGGAAATGTTTGAATAAATAACTTCAAGTGATGTATTGCCTGAGTTGGTAGAGTAAATTACAGTTCAAGAACCTGGTAATAAATATATGTTTATATTAATAATAATACATCTATATTATTATTTTATTCTATATACAAATATATATGGGTATATATGGGTTTTTACTTGCATCTCGATTTGTTAACTCTATAACAATAACAAAATTAGAAAACATTAACCACCATGAAACGAATTTACAACCATACTCTATTTTTATTTGTTATTTTATGCTGTTGAATTGCATTATGGGACCTTGATCTTTCTTTCAACAACTTTTAACCTGTAAACTCCATTACAGTTACAATAATGGTGCAGAGAAACATAGTTCTTAGAATAACTTTTTGGTCTTTTTTCCCCCTCTTCAGATGAACTAAAACAGAGATCTGATCAGAATTAATTCTGTTTTAACAAGAGTAGACATTTAAAACCAGAGGTGCTCAAAGTAGGGCCTGCGGGCCAAAGTCGGCCCATGGTAAATTTTGGTTTGGCCCGCCATACCATTTGAAAAGAGAGGGGAAATGATGTGTAGTTGGTTGGGGCGAATACCTTTGAGAGAGATCACCATTTCGAGTTCTTTAATTGTGGAGCTACAAAAAAGCCAACTAAAATTAAATGTTTCATTTAAATATTGTAAATAAATTAGACTTGTAAGTACTGTCACTTGACATATGGAGGACAATGCACAAGACATCAGTAAGCAAATCAAGGCAAAGGCAAGAGCAGCTCAACTAGTGTATTCAGCATTGAACTCCGTTGTGTTATAAATGGGATTGTTTATGTTTTCACTATAAGTTCATTATAAAAAGTAAAAAATGATACTGCATCATTAATTAATATGTTTTAAAGCAGCGTTTTCTAGTTATTTTTAAATCTTAGCAAATAAATTAGGAAACTACCCATGGCAAGTTTACTGTAATACAATTTGGTATATTCAACTTCCGCCCACAGCCATCAATCAAGTTTGGTTTTGGCTCTTTATAAGAAAAAGTTTGGGCACCCCTGGTTAAAACCATACACTTCAAAAATGTAAAGCCCCAAAATGAATTGCAGTAGTTTTTAAGAGTCAGTTGTAAGGTGTTGTGGTGAACTCCAGCTTTAGAAACAATGATAATAGTGGCGGAAATATCATCTGGTAGTGGAAAGATGACATAATGCTCGTCCAACTATAGAGATGCCTAGATAGCGGAGTACACTGCAAACGTCAGTGCTGCGCTCAAGCAGAGATATGTATATCCCTCTCGGATGCCTTTCTGAATTTATCTCCAGCTTCCTCCGTTTGCAAATGTGTTGAAAAGTTGTATAGCATTCACCGAGGTACAACCCTGCACCTAAGGATAAAAGACTGGCATCCACTGGCTTACCATCTATAGAGCTGTTAAGCCTTAATGACTTTACAGTGTATGGTTTATTTAGTTTGAGCCAATGCCTCCAAAAGTGTCCGGGTCCAGTTTCAGCCATAAGCCTTCCCAGGGAGGAGAACGAGATGTTGTCAGATAAGGGAGAAATAACTGCAGTTAGAAATTAAAAGGAGCTGGCATTGCCTTGCGCTCTGATATCATCAGTGCAGACACAGCATTTTGGGAATGAGCACAATCTAAACACATTTGCGTTGACCACAGAATATCAGGACAATCGATGCAGAATTTTCTATATTTATATCATTTATATATATATATATATATATATATATATATATATATATATATATATATATATATATATATATATATATATATATATATATATATATATATATATATATATATATATAATTATATTTTAGCTGAATGTAAAACTTATGCACATGTGGTTTGTGCATGAAAATGAAAACTCATGTCAAACAAACATTTGGATTGGAATAATCAGTACTTTATTTAATAATAAATTAGTAAATTACCATGCATAGTAAATATTTATTTATATATTATATTTTTCATTTATTAAAAAATATCACGGTTTCACAGTATTGTTATTACTGCTCTAAAATAAGTTTTTTTAAATGTCTGAGTAAAAACGACTACCTTTTCCCTATTGAACACAATATATTTGAAACATTTCAAATATTTTGGAACAGCAAACATGTCAGACTAAATAATAGAAATAAATCATTGACTTCTGCTATCAAAAACAGAGATTTTTTTTGTTTTATAGCTTAATAGGTTAACTTACAACCTAATTTTATAACTTTAATATCTTTATATTTTTCTGTTCTTTGGATATAAAGTAAAGCCATTGCACTGTTCAAGACTATAGCATGCTTGGATTTTGGTTTAAAAGCGATTTGTTTTCAAATGTTTCCTAATTCATTGGCTGACCAGTAGTTTTTGATGTGGAGGGTCCTTTTCTGCTGGACATGCTGTTTCCCTAAAAAAATGAAATAAAATAGTTGTAAAAACACAAAAAAATTTGCATATATTGTATGTTGGGAACGGTATAACAGAAAATGTTGACCTTTTCAGACTGCAGTAACTTCAATTAAATTCATTTCATCTTTATTTCTATAGCACTTTTACTATGTAGATTTTTTCAAAGCAGCTTAACCTAGAAATTCTGGTAAATTGAAACTGTGTCAGTCCAATTTTCAGAGTGAAGTTCAGGTTAGTTCAGTTCAGTGTGGTTTAATTTTCACTGCTGAAAATCCAAATACTGAAGAGCAAATCTATCAATGCGCAGCTCCACAAGTCCCAAACCAAGCAACAGCGGCAAGGAACAAACTTCACCAATTGACGAAAGTGAAAAAAAAAAAATAAATTCAAAAGAAACCAGGTTCAGTTGGGCACGACCATTTCTCCTCTGGCCAAACCTTGAAGTAAACCTTGAAAGCGTTTATTGTCCTATGATGAAAGTGAATGGAGACTGTGATGGTTAAAAGTTTATAAAAATAAACATATATATTTTAAATCAAAGCCCTGTAAAAATATGTTCAATACAAGCATGATTTTCAGCACTATATATATATGTGGGGAACAGACAGAAACTTTAGTTATTTGCATTAAACGTTGGTGCTTTAGATCTCAAAGCACTTCTATTTAATTTTCAGTGAAAAATGTTTAATTTTTATCTGTTCTGAATAATGATCACATAAGGACATGTTCTTTTTATAAGACTTATATAATATAGCTCAGAACCCAAATGAATCACTTTAATAAATCTTTGATGGCATTTTTTAATGTTTGAATCTTAACTCCAGTCAAGTCCTATTCCATTTCATCAGTTAAATAAGTATTTTATAAGTATAGTATTTATTTAAGTATAGTATAGTGTTTTAAGTGAGAATATAAGGTCAAAGGCATTTAGATCAACACCAGTGGTGTAGAGTAACAAATTACAGATACTCAAATTACTGTAATTGAGTAGTTTTTCTCAGAAATTGTAATTTTCTAAGTAGTTTTTAAAAATGTGTACTTTTACTTTGCCTTGAGTACTTTTTAGTGCTGGATCGGTACTTTTACTCCACTACTTTCCTTCAACCTGCTGTCACTACTTTAATTTTTCTTGTTTATGGGGATTACATACTTCTATTACACATAGAGGGTAAATCGCATCATAATGAGCTATCTCAAAATATGGGTGCTGTATAAATGCAACAAACTGTTTAGAAGCATTAAAAGTGTCCACAATGTCCAAAATCTTTACATGCATTGACCCAGAGACTGTTTAGATGCATGTCATGATGAGAAGTTAACGGATGTTTACTGTATGGTGACCAATATGGCCTTAAACACCCAGCAGGCACAAGATGTCAACATGACGCCATGATTGACGTTGTATCCCAATGTCGTGGGGATGTTTTAATCGGGTTGATGTCAGAACCCAACGTCAGGCATACGTCAATGTCCAAGGTCGAACCTAAAATCAACCAAATATTAACATTTAATGGTTGCAGCTTGACATTGGGTGGACGTTACCACTATGATGTCTATCAGACATTGAATTTTAGTTGTCATACCTGACGAATAAATGTCAGTATTTGACATCAATATGACGCTGGTTTAAGATGTTGGCTCGACGTTTGATTTTGGTCATATCCTAACACAACCTAAAATCAACCAAATATCAACGTCATTTGATGTTGTTATTGGACATAAAAATAATGTTGTCATTAGACGTTGGCTAGACATAAAATTTTGGTTTTTTGACATCATGACCTAAATCTAACCTAATAATAATGTCTTATGACGTTGTGTGCCTGCTGAGCAATAACTAAATGCACTACAGAATGTTACGTTTACACACATCCACAAATTACATGTAAATCATCAGCTTTTCTCAGCGTATTACTCATTACTCTTGCGTACTTTTTAAAGGGCTAATTTTTACTCGTATACTTTGAACAGATACTTTTAAACTACTTGCACTACATTTTTAGGCGCGTAGAGAAACTGGTACTTTTACTTGAGTATGATTTTTCAGTACTCTTTCCACCACTGATCAACACAAATATTGAGTAATTGATTCATTTTTAGCGAATGTGTACTAGTGAATTTTATTTCCAAGTGGTCCACTCATCATCAGTGAGTAGAACATTAGCACTTTTGATACAGTTGCCTGTTTATTCATTGATTTATAAGACATTGGCTTTCCTCTTCTCCCACATTTTCCTCATCTCCATCCATCATTTCGACCTTGTTCCTCTCCATCTCTGTGTCTGTCTTATATAACAGTAGGAGACTGATGAGTCCACCTGGACACCCCAGTGTGTGAGATTTCCCTGTGAGAGCCAAACACACCGTCCACTTCGCTTCGCTAACTGTGTGTTTGGAGTCAGAGGCACAATCCACGCCGCTGAGTCCACAGATGGTCACACTACAGGAACAACATGCGCCTCTGTCTCCAACGGTGAGAAAGAGAAGCGATGTTTCTCTCTCTTTCTTCAGAGAGAAACAAGTGCATTGTCTGGCCTAGGACACATACAGTGTGTGATTAACAAGGCTCAGCGTTAATATCATGAAAGGAAATTGCTGTTATGGAATCTCAAGTTCACACAGGTATCCTAATAGAATAATTGCAAGTGTAGTTTAAAGCACAGACTCGCTGTAAAAAAACAGCATGAAGAAGAAATTAATATCTGTGGCTGCCAGATATTCAATGAAAATACCATTAGGGTTACACTAACATTGGGAAAAATGTCATAAATAATGACTGGACAATTGTTATAATTTATTGTATTATTTATATTTATAATATGTGACGCAGTGGGTAGTACAATCGCCTCACAGCAAGAAGGTCGCTGATTCAAGCCTCGGCTAGGTCATTTCTGTGTGGAGTTTGCATGTTCTCCCCGTGTTCGAGATGGTTTCCAAAGTTTGGATGGTTTCCAAAGTCCAAAGATATGCGCTAAAGATGAATTGGGTAGGCTTAATTGTCCGTAGTGTATGTGTGTGAATGAGTGTGTATGGATGTTTCCCAGTGATGGGTTGCAGCTGGAAGGGCATCCGCTGCTTAAAACATATGCTGAATAAGTTGACAGTTCATTCCGCTGTGGCGACCCCGGATTATTAAAGGGACTAAGCCGAAAAGAAAACGATTGAATGAATGTTTTTCATTGCAGTGCATCTGACATCTATGTACACTTCATGTTTGCATTTTGTCCGTTGTTCATGATGAGCTTATTTTAGTATCGAGTAGCTGTTGTAGCTTTTATTTACAATTTGAATTTGTTATAATTCAAGACTGAAATTATTGTTTATTGATTATTCTTACATTATTGATATTAATAAATAGAAATACCCCATAAGTTATTTATTAGTTTGTTATTTTCATCTTTTAAAGAATCTGTAATTCTTAATTTTGTGTTTTTGACATTTCTGGATATATTTAGGAAGTTTTATTATTTTTATTTATTTATTTGTTTCATTTTAGTTTTAAATTCAATTTAATGGAAATAAGCTGCATTTCCTTGGCAGCTAGCTTAACATTTCAGTAAATATTTTTTATAAATATGTTGACAATTACAAACCAGAAATAAACAAAATTAATACTTACCAAAATTATTTAAAAATAAATCATTCGTGAAGAGAAACCGCTTTATTGTATTGCTTCTTAACGAAAAATAAAACACAAATAAGTAATAATAGAAAAGTTATATATAACATAGACAAACATATTTTGAAAAATTAACAGATTCACTGTAAAAGCCAACAGTCAACTTTATCAAATGAAATGAGTGTAGTTAACTAACATTTACTGAAAGTTAATTCTACTCATTTAAAAGAGTTTTGAACTCCGTGTTGAAGGTAATGAGTTAATTAAATACCTCATTACTTCAACTTAAGTTCACAGTACTCATATAGATTAGTTTAACTCAAACAGTTTGAGTTGCCTTAATTTATTGGATTTACAGTACTCAGTTGGTTTGAGTTCTCTTCATTTATTAGGTTTTACTGTGCTCAAATTGCTTCGTTTACTCAAATGGATTAAGTTCACAGTACTCATTAGGATTAGTTTTTGAACTTAAATAGTTTGTTGCAATTGGTTTCCTCAAGTGGTTTGAGTTACCGTAACCTTTTGGATTTACAGTGATAAGCAATTTTTATGTGTGTTTGCGCTAGATTTCATTAAAATAGCTTACATAGCTTTTTTTTTGTTATGTAATGCATTCCATTCATATTTTTGAAGCATGACTCAAGTCCATTTTGGGATCACTGTGTGAACTTTTTTAGTAAGGTTTTCCTGAGAAGCATCCTGTTTTGCGTCTGTGTTTCCACAAATATGCAAATTGTAGCAGCATGTGTCCTCAAATGACTTTTGCTGCTTGCCTGAGTGCTTATATACACACAGCACGAAAATCTCGACTATCTCTTCTAAAACGCCATCACTTGCGTATGAGACTGTTGATTGGTTGCAGAGCGTTACGTCAGCAGTGACATCATGAGTGGCGAACGGCCATGACGTTACCGCAGAAACATTCAAAACAGAATTATTCTAGTTCTTTTGATCAAACGAATCATCCAAAATCCAATAAGGGAGCTCACTTGAATATACACAAAGGTTAAAAGTACAGTTCACTCAAATTTATATTCTGCCATCATTAACTCACTGGTTCCAAAACTGCTTGAGTTTCTTTCTTCTGCTGTACACAAAGGAATATATTTTGAAGAAGGTTGCCAACTCCAATAGTATTTTTTTTTCCTACTATGGAAAGTCTGGTTTCCAACATTCTTCAAATTATCTTCTTTTGTGTTCAACAGAAAGACAAATAAAACTCATAAAGCTTTGGAAACAATGGGTGAACTATCTCTTTAATTATCTGATCTGAGAACTGATGATACAGTGCAATAATGATGGTTAATCTTTCACCATAACTGATAAGTTGTAGTTTCTGATGTAACGGAGGTTGCTGAGTTTGTCTAACTTTTTTCCTACCTCACTCCCTTGACCTTCCTCATATTAATTTTTCAAGAAGTGGATTTCTTTAATCTAATTATAGCAGTGGTGCAGTTTTTAATAAGCCTTTTATCGAGTGACGCTGGCTGGCGTTCGCTGGGACACGACTCCACATCTCCTCTTCTCTTTGTCAGACACACAGCATTAACCTGGTTTGCTTGCAGTGTATTATAAGTAGGTCAAGCTCGAGGTCAAGTAATGTTGCATTTTGCTTTCAAATCGTGCAGTGCTGCTCACCGGGAGGAAAGCATGACAGCATTTGTTTCCAGTGAGGAGACTGGATTTTCTGCTGAATGATTTAAATTAAATGTGATTCCTCATCTTTATGCTTGAGGGAACATCAGGCCCCGTGTATGCCCTTGTGTGTGTCATTCAGCATGATTTCTGAGCTCTCTAAGCAGCAAACTGTCTTCCTTGAAAGTGTTTTTTTATTATTTTGCTTCTGACATAATGACTGTCTCCTGATTTGATTATTTCCTTATTCAGGACTGAATAATAGAATTAAGACATTATTTCATTAATGTAATGTACCTGCCAATTTCCAAATTATTGGTCAGTAAATATGTTTTTCATTGGCCTGAAAGATGAAGTTCGATCCTTTACTTTAACATCTGATATTTTTATTATTTAGATTGTTTATATGACTGTATAATATAATATAATATAATATAATATAATATAATATAATATAATATAATATAATATAATATAATATAATATAATATAATATAATATAATATAATATAATATGCGGCCAGTGAGATATATCCAGTTCTTATAATATGTTGAAAATTAGCCATGGCCCCTTTAAGAGATCTCATCGTCGTGGTGAGCAGTGTGTTGTAGGCTGTGATCATCGTGGAAATAACGTTGTTTTGGGACGACGTGGATTGTGTACAGTGTAGTGGACTTCGTGTGAGACAGTAATCGTGATTTCTGATCACTGCTGTATTTCAGTATAGGTAAAAAAAATATGTTTTTACTCTATTTTTGTGGCACTGTAATATCTAAAGTTTTGTGCAACTGCATCTTCTTAACATTGTGCCATTGTTATTTACCTAAAAACAAGATTGTTTTTTTTTTTGCCCTTTTTTGTAACCTGAAGTTAACTATAATTTTTGTTTAATTATTCAGGTTCATTTATTTTGTTTTATTATTATATATTTTTTAGACAATTTGTCTTCAAATAGCTTATTTCTCTGTGCTCCCTTCGACCGCTGTAATATTTTCCTTAGCAGTCAGATAAAACCCCATTCAAGAAATTTTTTATTTAATAATCTATTAAAATGTATTAAAAAATTAATAATCTATGCAGCTTTAAGTGACATTTAAAGGCTTAACTAGGTTAATTAGGTTAACAAGCCATCGTTTTACAATAACTTGCCTAATTACCCTAACCTGCCTAGGATATAGGTATATATATATATATATATATATATATATATATATAGCTTAAAGGGGCTAATAATTTTGACCTTAAAATGGTTTATAAGAAAATTAAAAACTGTTTTTATTCTAGCCGAAGTAAAACAAACAAGAATTTCTCCAGAAGAAAAAATATTATCAGACATACTGTGAAAATTTCCTTGCTCTCAAACATCATTTAGAAATATTTATTCATATTGCTCATTTAAAACATTTTTAAACTCAAAAGATTTAATATTTTTAAAGTTTGACACTTAACATCCTTTAACCTTGAATATTTGATTACATTTTACATTACAGTGTGGACTTTCTATAACACAGTGTGTCTTGAAAGAATTTTTTGTCCATTTTCCAGTACCCACGTATGACTTGCATAGTCTTGCTTTTGTTGCATGTATGCGGTGAATGAGTCAGTGAACCAGAATCGTGGCCAGTCATTAAGTATAAACACCAGGTCTGTGAGAGCTCGCCTCTGAAATAACTCCACAATCACTCTCTTCTAAGTGCGTTCAGAAACGGGTCTGCAAAGTCACACTCTCATACTTCCTGCACACTTAAATGATTCCCTGTACTGCTTGAGCAAGCTTATTCTGAAGGTCTGCCTTATTGGCAGAAAAGAGCTTACCTTCTATTTTTTTGCTCTTTAATCACCTTGTGTTTTTACCTTATGAATATTAGATGAATAAATGAATGTTAAGGACATGTTGGGGTGATTTGTAGAGGAGTAGTGGGCTCTGCATAAATTGAACTCTGCATAAATGCCGGAACGCACCAAGATGACTATTTGCCATTGGTCAGCATCAGGCCATCAGTGAGCATCTGTCAGGCTAGTTTGACTGACAACTCATAAGGAGCCATTTTAACATTCAGGCACAAGAAGAAAGTGCAAAGCTCAAGTAATTGATGCATCATAGGACAACAGACATGCCGTTTATATTTCAAGCATTACCTGTTACCTGGTAATGCAAATCACACAGCTTCTGAAATGTGTGTGTATGGACGAGCATTATTCAGTTATTCTTCCACAGAGCATATGCAGTGAAATCTGTTTGTTTCTTGTTCTACATATTGAAGGGGTAGTTTAAATTGCTATGAACGTACCACAAATAATAGGCGTAATCATATATGCACATTTACTTTAACATGTTCAATTCAACCAACTTGACATAAAAATTTGACTAATGTAGTTTTTATACAAACCTTAATATCAAATAATCCTGAATCGAATATTAGCAAAACTATCATATTTGTTACACAACCAGCAACATTTTATTAATGCACACAGTTTTTTTTTTATTCAAATCTTAATGCACATATAAGGAAAATCTATTAAATAAGGCAATTTGTATTGAAGATTACCAAAACTATCCGATCACCACCAGCATAATGTGTAGGTGATGAAGATTAAAATACAGGGGTTATAAAACCGGTAATATTTGAATGACTTTTTACATAAATAAAGCATTAGTAAAAATAGAGCACTTACCGACAAGTATATCAAAGGTTTTTTTAATGAGCCACAGAAATTATCTGCATGTGTGTTACTCATGATAACGTACTCTGAGAGAAACTGAAAGTAAACCTAAACTGAATATATAAACCTACAACAGAGCTCCGGTCTCTGTGAGTACAGTCTGAGAAAATGTTAGCTTTAGCCACATTAGCATGTTAACAAGTTCATTCAGAAAGGACATTTGGAAACATTTTCAATATGGGAAGGGACATACTTGTGGATGTAAAGTTAGAGCATGTTCGCTTGAGTTTGACCCATCATTCAGAAACATCTGACCCTTGTTATTAAAGCAGTCTGGCCTATAGTATATTTTGCACAAATATATAGCACTTTCAAGACTTTACACTTAGCTGATGATTGGTTATAAAGCTTGTTTGGCATGCTGTCCCGGGAGAGAGCCCTGAGCTCATAAGATCCTCGAGCGCGGGGCTCCCTCCCGTTTCCAAGGCGAGAGGGGAGTTTGAGCTCTGGTAGATCTAGAGAATTCCCCTGCTGTAGTAGCTAATGAACAGATTGTGATTGCTCTTAAGAGATAACTACTTACCAGGAGCATGTGCTGATTTGGATTAGTCAATTAACTTAAGTTGCATGTTTTTGGACGGTGGGAGGAACCCGGGGGAAACCCACATGAGCACGGGGAGAATTCCACACAGACACGTCGGCTGGCTTGGTAAGGACTAGAACCAGTGACGTTCTTGCTGTGAGGCAACAGCGCTAACCACTGGGCAACTGTGCCACACATCTAGGAAAGGAGGAGAAGTAGGGGTAGAAGGGGTAATTCTTCAAAACGAAGGTGGTTGTTATATGGAACTTAGTGTATTTTTAGTGGCTTAGGAATCGTCTGATTGGTGAATCAAAAATTGGATAATTCAGGACCAGCTGCAAGCGATTATAAGCACGTGATCCTTTAGAAATTAGTTAATAAACAAACTTCACTTAGTAGTGTACGGAGACTCTTTATGTCCATTGTTTTTATTCATCGTGTCCATTGTTTTCTGGTGCAGACATTGTAAACCTCAGAGATGTCAAACTGCTGCAGTGGTGCTGGGGATGGAATCGTGCAGATTCATAGATGGTAATATAATAAAACCCCCTTACTACATCACTATTGGAGTGAAATCTGAAGCGCATATTCAGAGAGAAAGGTTTACCAAAACAAAGTTACTTGGTTGTCCTGTTTTCTGGGACGCCATTATAGCACTTATAACATGAACAAATCAGATTTTTATGAAATGTCCCCTTTACAACTCAGTAGTTTATTTTACTAGCAACACTATAGTAGTAGCTAGGACACGCTTGCCAAGAGCGGTCAGCCTGTCTGAGTTAATGTTATAGCCACTCATCTCTCGTTCTACTTTCCAAACAGCCTGAGCATCTGGGAGCTGCTCTATATATTATTATTGGGCTCAGTGTTTTATTATTATGAACCCCCCAGTGAGCCAATGGCAGGCCAGCCAACGTCCTCGTGTCCGCCACTGACATCATCTGTGTGACCGCTGTCACATCCTAGATTATGATGCATATGATACATTTATGTTTCTACGGTGTGGTGATCTGGATCATGGTTACGGTGCATGTACTGTACTAGAGTAGTTTGCAAAGATATTTGGTCACACTTTATTTTGATGGTCTGTTTGTTGAATTTAAGTTACATTGCATCTACATGCCAACTAATTCTCATTAAATTATAAGTAGACTGTTAGGTTGGGGTTGGAGTTAGTGAAAGTTGACATGTACTTGCAAAGCTTCTTATAGTTAAATGTCTGTTGAAAGAGGAGAATCAACAGATATTAAGCAGATATTATTTACCATCAAAATAAAGTGTTACTGAATATTACATTGCATTTAAAGAATAAAATGTATGTGGACCACAATACCACTCATACATGTACACCACTTAAAATTGAGGTTTAAATATCAACTGAAAGCTGAATAAATATGCTTTTTATAGTCAATGTTTTAATTGAATTACTTTGGTTTGACTTAAACCCAAGCCTTGATGAACAGAATAAAAAACATAAAACAAAAAAAAACTAACACCAAACTTTTGACCGGTAGTCTATGTGAAATCTTGTTTTTATAATTTATTATCTGCATTAAATGGATGCACTGATGTGACATTTTTGGCTAATCTTGAATTTTTTTATTTATTTTTTCCCTAAGCTTAATTACAAAAACTAAAGGCAAAGTAACTGAATGGTAGTATTATAGGTCCTCGAGCTATATGTGATTTAATAACACAATTTTGCATGCTTCAGTAATTTTTTGTCATAATATGCGTGAAATAATTTGAATGCGTTAACCATGTTTTTAATTAGCATAAACATAATATTAACAGTGAACATTCAAAATAAAGGCGTGTGTGTGTGTATTCTCATTTTCTATGGATTTACTAGACAATGGAGTTACTAGTTTTCTTTTTTGATTCATTCTATAAAGATCTGATTATATTTTCTATAAATTTAAGTTAAAATATTTTTATTGCCTACTTTTCCCTTAGAACTCACATAGTTATAAGCATATGTTATAATAAAATTTTATATGTTATATGTTATATATGTATATATGTTCATATAGGTTTTGATATAGGTTTTTTGTATGTGACTATATAAAATTGGCTGTTTCCCTATTTTATTTGTACATATATGTAATTTTACATACGTCACATATATTAAAAACCTATATCAAAACGTGTTACAACATATATGTTTATATAGGTTCTTTCCGTGTGGGCTCTCACTTATTTGCCATAGTTAAATTCCATAACATGCCAATTACATGTGATACCAATTTCAAGTGTTCGTACATACACACATTTTTTGCATATTTTTTAGTTCTCAATTATTGTCTGATAATAGAAAATATGAGATCGTATGACAGTTGCCAAAGTGAGAGATGAGCTATATAAGATACATATCTTGTATGTACATATAGGGCTTATATGTGGATATAAAGAAGCAATACAGAAGATTTAAATGGCCTGTATATGCTCATATATGCACCTCAATTTTGCCTATATGTGGCATATACTGTATACGCATATATGCAGCGTATATATTATCATATATGTGCATATGTACTGCATATAGATTTCATATATGCACATATCTCCTCATGTAAGTTCTTTCCATGTGGGAATTGACTGTTGGTCAAAAAAAGCAGAATTTCTAATTATTAATATAAAAACAAATTGATAGAAATTTGAAAGATGATATGCATGGCATCTTTTTACCTCAGCCAACTGATATTTCGTGATCTAAATGATATTTTCACTTGATTTTATAATAAATGTCATCAGTAGTTCACAGAATAAATCCAAAATGACATTTTACTGAAACACAAACCTATAAGTAGGCCCACACAGAATCTACGCGTGCAGAAATATGTAGATTTCCGCAGATTTTAAGCCCATTTATTTATTTATATATTAGAGTTTATTTATTTACTTGTGTAAATTTATATTCATTCAGTTTTTAAATAATGTCAGTAACATTATTGACTAATATGAAAATGTTCATAGTATTTATTTACAATACAATAATATTTTCTGTCTTTTAGTAGATATATTTTATGAGACTTTTAGTTTTAGTTTACCAACTAATTGGATCTGATTGGATTTGCGTTCCAAACAATAAATAAAAGTTAAAAAGATATTATTTTTATATCATATTTTATTTCATCTTTATAATGATACTCCCAAAATCATTCCACATAAATCTGCAGATTTTTTTTACATAATTCTGCACAGAAATGGCAAAAACTGTCCGCAGACTCTGTCTGGCCCTACCTATAAGTCACATATCCAAAGATTTTCCTAGTAGTCTCTTTTCCCCATAGCTGTACATACCAGATAACAGTGTAAGACATCTATGCATGACTCACCAAACATGTAACAAGCTTTTCACACCAACTTGCCCATATGATGTGTGGCATTTCGGAGGCAGCGAAATCCTGCCCTGTTTAATTACATTTCATCATCTTTGCGAGCCGCACTGGCAGACCAGCTCTCCGTGACTCTGGCGCTTCACAGCACGCATTACATAACCGTCTAAAACATCATAGTCAGTGTCATGTTTCGCATAATCTGGCATAAGATTAAAATGTTTGTCACGCTACACACAAATAAGTTTTGACAGCATCATTTGTGTCTCTTAGATGAGTCATAAACTCTTTGATAGCTCACGCATTCACAAAATGGGTTTGTGCAATTATGTTGCCAAAAAAAAAACATGGATGAAGTAAATGGCCTTATTTAAGAGTCGCAATTACTGTTGGATTCCGGGATCTCAGCTTGTATTTAATTGGATGTTTTTATTTGTTTTGTATTTGTTTCATTTTATTGCTGAATCGCACTACAATGTTGGCTGAATATAATATAATATAATATAATATAATATAATATAATATAATATAATATAATATAATATAATATAATATAATATAATATGATATAATATAATATTATATAATATAATATAATATAATATAATATAATATGATATGATATAATATGATATGATATGATATGATATAATATAATATGATATAATATATTATGATATGATAGGATATACATTTTAATACATACAATTTTATTTTAGCATCGATATACTTTTTAGTTGTTTTAAATATTTTTTTTTAATCTTTAAATTTGGCACTTTTATTTGAATTTTGAATGTTATTTTAGTTGTGTGGTTTAATGCAATAAATAAATAAAACGTAAACTTTTATTTTGCAACTATTTATTTATATATTTAAAAAATCTAAGATTTTTTATGCATTTTATATGAAGAACCAAACTTATTTTAGGTCTATGGTTTAGTTAATTATAATATAATATAATCATATACTTAATAATAATAATTAATAATATAATTGTTTCTTTTTTTCTTTAAATCCATTCTAATCCTGTTTTATGATCTTTTTAAGAGAAATAAAATCGATAATTTCATTAAAATAACCAAAATAAGCTAATTAATTAATAAGCAACTAAAAGAATTACTGATAATTATAATTTTGACAATTTAAAATGTAATAATTAACAACAATTAACTTAATTATTCATTTCAATTCAAATATCAGTTTTAGATTTAAATAGTCAGTAAATTAAAATTTTGACAAAAAGGATCAGGTAAAAATTGAGGGACATTACAGTACTCCAAACACAACCATAGGGTTAAAAAATAAAATATGTATTAATAATAATAAAAAACATAACCCATAATCCCATAAGAATTAAACCGAGAACATGCAATGTTAATTTACTTTTCATAACGGTTCTCCTAAAAATAAATTAAATTAAATTAAATTAAATTAAATTAAATTAAATTAAATTAAATTAAATTAAATTAAATTAAATTAAATTAAATTAAATTAAATTAAATTAAATTAAGTTAAGTTAAATTAAATTAAATTAAATTAAAGCAAATCAAAGCAAAATAAAATAAAATAAAATTCTATAAAATAAAACAAAACAAAGCAAAATAAAAGAAAACAAAACAAAAGAAAAAAGAAAACAACGCGAAAAAAAAACGTTTTTTGGTTCTAATTTTAAATGGGGCGCTACAGTATTTGTGGAAAATAGCATACCTCTTTCTCTCTCCTCCACAAAGCCAGAGCTGGGGAATAGAGGTATAGGAGGCTGGCATCTCGACAGATGGCACTGCCATGTTGAGAGAAGTGCCCCCAATCCGACCGTGGCTCAGAAAACTAATTATGCGCGTGTCAGAGAGAAGCTAAGCGGCAATGCTGTAGCATTTAGACATCACAGCCACGTACAATAGCCACGTTTATCCTCTCCACACGAGCACAGAGATCATTCTGCAATTAAAAACCTTACTCATTAAGACCAGACACTACACTGTATTTCCACGCACCTCTCAGTTTGGAGATTTGGGGCTTTCCTAAAGTATTTAGTCTGATGTAAAGAAAACATCCGAGATGCACTTTAAAATGTTTCTTTTGTTGTGCTTCATTAGTTTTGTCGCGTTCTTCCTGCAAAAAAGTCTTAAGGTGGGCAACAGTACAAGGTCTTCATTGTCCCATGTTGAGCTTTAAAATGCGCCACACATTCTCTATTGGAGACAAGTTGGGACTGCAGGCAGGCCAGTCAAGTACCTGTGTCCTCTTCCTTCGTAGGCAGGACATTGTATGTGTGCAGAATGTGGTTTTGCAAAGTCTTGTTGAAATATGCATGGTTGTCCCTGAAAAAGAACGCATCAACTGTTTAAAGTTGAATCAAATTAACTTCACACTATCTTCAACTTAAATGACTTAAACAGACTCAAAACATCAAGCTAAAATTTGCATAACTTAAAAAAATTAAGTTAAAAACTGAATAACTTTTTAAAACAAGTTAAAGTAACATAATACATTGATCACACATTGATTTGATCATATGAGCTTTTACAGTACAACGTCTGATAGAGAATATCACTAACTCTTTTCATTGCCAAACCCGTTCTTCATCTCACATAAGAGGGGTCACACTAAAAACAAAATTAAATCAAGAAGTAAAGAAACCGATAAACAAAAGAGTTTTGATGAATAATTTAAAAAGCCGCATGGGGGGAAAAGAGAAGCAGCGCCAAGGTTATGGTGATTACCTGAAATTCATTTCTAATGCGTTTATGCTTTGGATTTTTAATGTGCGAATGCCAAATTTAGTGTCTCATATGGTCGTGTGGTGATTACAGAATGCAATTAGAGTGGATAAAGGCAGGTGATGGCAGAGTAATTATCCTCTAAGTAAATTAGTGTGGCGGCAGTGTGCGGTGAGAAAATGAAAGAGACAAGCTTATTCGCATCAGAAACATCACTCTTTCTCATTCAGTTCACACACGTGCTGCTGCTGCTGCTGTTGTAGCAATATTGCACACGTATGTGGTTAGAGACTGCTGTGTTTCATACGTAATGGTGTATGGGCACTTAAATGTATACATTATATTAGTTTTGAGGTTGTCTTTTGTTTGTTTGTTTCTCTTTTGCTCACTAAGGCTACATATTTGAACATTAAATACAGAAATTAAAAAATATAAAAAATAAAATAACATTAATATTGTACAAAACTGTGTATACAATCTTTTTCGCTGGTTCGAGTTCCGGCTGGGCCAGTTGGCATTTCTGTGTGGAGTTTGCTTGTTCTCCCCGTGTTCATGTGGGTTACCTCCGGGTGCTCCAGTTTCCCTCACAGTCCAAATACATGTGATATAGGTGAATTTAATAAACTAAATTAGCCGTTGCGTATGAGTGTTTCCCAGTACTGGGTTGCTGCTGGAAGAGCATCCATTGTGCAAAACATATGCCGGAAAAGTTGGTGGTTCGTTCCGCTGTGGCAATAAAAGGACTAAGCGGAAAGAAAATGAATGAATGAAATAAGTGCTATTATTATTATTATTAATGTTATTATTAATGTTATTATTATTATTATTATTATTATTATTATTATTATTATTATTATTATTATTATTATTATTATTAATGTTGTTGTTATTATTATTATTATTACTATTATTATTATTATTAATGTTGTTGTTATTATTATTATTATTATTATTATTATTATTTCTAATGTTGTTATTATTATTATTATTATTATTATTATTATTACTAATGTTGTTATTATTACTAATGTTGTTGTTGTTATTATTATTATTATTATTATTATTATTATTATTATTATTATTATTATTATTACTAATGTATTTATTATTATTGTTGTTGTTGTTGTTGTTGTTGTTGTTGTTGTTGTTGTTTATTATTTTTAATGCTGTTATTATTATTATTACTGTTATTATTAATGCTATTATTATTGCTATTATTATTATTATTATTATTATTATTATTATTTGAAGTAGTTGTAGTAATAGTATTAATGTTGTTGTTGTTGTTGTTGTTGTTATTATTATTATCATTATTATTATTATTATTATTATTATTATTATTATTATTATTATTATTATTATTATTATATTTATTACACTCTAAAAGTGCTGTGTTTTATTGACCAAATGTTTGGTCCAATTTTGACAATTCAAATAATATTATATTTTTTTAGCCCAGCTGATCGGTTTATTCATGTTTCACCCAATATTGGGTTAATACAACCCAATAATAAAGCAAATTATGATTATTATTTATTTATTAATAATTGATATTATTAGTAATGATAATAATAAAGTTTTTAGTACCTGACATAATATAGTGTTGTTTTAGTATCAGTGGGAATCTTTTGAACTTATGTATTTTTATTGCGTGAATAAATTGTTTATTTATAATTATTTCTGTGTCGTTTTTTTAGGTTCTTGTTTGACTTTTGACACTGTATTTGCAACAAGCTAGTTTTTCACAAACGTATTTTATCTAAAGTAAAAAAAAAAAACACAATAGCCCTGCATGGATAATAATGACACATGTATCTTGGGCATCAAATCACCATATAGTCGAATGAGTTGACAGTAATCATGTGACACTGAGGACGTTTTTTATCTAATTAATGCAGTTTTGTTGAGCAGAACACCCTGTGAATGTTTTATATAATGGATTTCCTCCTGGATGTTGCTGGTTGTGTGTGATTAGCATGCGCTGTGTTGTTGGTTGGCTTTAAGGTAAAAAGGCTGTGGCTTTTGTTTGCCGCTCTTTCATCAGGAGCTGCTATGAAGCTTCACATGAAGCGTCTGTGTGATAAACTGGACAAATTCATGTTTGGTTTTGTTCCACAGTCTGTGTGCACAGCGCAAGGCCCAAGGCCAGAGGAAACAACAAACATGTCTGCTTTCTCTCTCTCTCTCCCCCTCTCTCTTCCTCTCTCTCTCTCATCAGCCCATCTGTCTACCTTTGTGTGTGTGTATGTGTGTGCGTGTGTGTGTGTGTGTGTGCGGGTGGAGGTGACTGTCAGACAGTGGGGCGGCAGGTGTGCAAGCAGAGCTCTAACACACACACACACACACACACACACGCGCACACACACACACATACACAGTGGCAGACAGAAACAGCTCATTGTCTAGAAGTGCTCTGTTTCCTTTAGCCCTCACATATGTCAGTGTTCCTGCCTAAGCCTCACTAAACAAAACCCTCCGTATTTCTCATCACACCGTTCTTTCAGAGTTTCCATTGCAGACTTGCGACATGCATTTTATGGTCAAGTTGCATCAAAGAAAAAATAAAAAATCAAGCAATAGTTTATAGCTGTTTATTCAAGGCGATTAGATTAGATTCAGCTTTTATTACCCATGTTACAGCACAAGGCAGTGAAATACAGTTAGTATTTACATTCCAAGTGTTTAAAAGTCTGTTGTGGAAAATGCCTTATAAGCAGTTTTCCCATTAATCCTGATAGAAAAAATACAGACTTTTTTCAGCTCGAATTTTATGTATCTTTATGCGTTTTAACACTTATTGAAACTAAATTGTTTTGTTTTTATACCTCCATCAAATTTTGTACCACCTCCACCTTTTTTACCAAAATCAGGCGGTCAGGGCTACCAATAGACCCCAAGTGATGCTCGAGCACTGGTCATGTATTTAATTACATTTAATGTTAGACTTTTAAATAAGATAATGTTTTACCAAAGACTCTAGAATACACAAGACATGTCACTCGTATCTTTTTGAGTGGGGAAAAGTGTAACTGTCAACATGGCGTATGAAGCCCCGCCTACTAGTACAGGAGCCAATCATCAATCGCTATAGACTGATGATAGTCTGGGGGAGGGACTCAGACCAGACGTGTGTTTCTGCAGATTTTGTGTGATTTGGATGTTTAGAAATTAAACTAAAGAGACTTTCATGTATAATTTTCATATATAATTTCATATATTCCCTAAATGAAATTCTGTCGTAAGCTTGACAAACAATTTTGGAGAATTTGATGTTTTCCCCATTCAAACAGAATGCCCAAGCATACTGCCCGAGAGGCGTTCAAGATGGCTGCTGAGTGAAATAACTTTCCTTAAAGTGACTTTGGTTTTACTTGACAAGATTACAACAGTAATGCAGAATGTGTTTGTTTTGATAGCAAACATTTAATCTTCAGGATATCCAATGCAATCTCACGACAATTCGTAACTTTTTGATTTAGTAGCTAATTCGTATGAATTTGAACGATCTAATTTGTACAATTTAGTACGATTTGCTTATCACCCATGGTTGGGTTTAGGGGTGGGGTTGGGTGCCACACCTCCTTTTTAAAATCATACATTTTCGTACGACTGAACTAGTACGAATTTGTACGAATTAGCCACTAAACGTAAAATTCTTACGTTTTCTCGTGAGATCAGGCTGGGATATCACCTCTGCCTCATTTTGAGCCAGGGAAAAACCCTGTATTAAAGTTTTGTAAATGATGCGCATTTTTCTTTTAACCTCAAAAAAATTTTTCAGATCAACTTGACTCTTTTCCCACCAACATTTTAAAAACATTTGCCGCCACCGTTAGCTTTTTGTGATGATTTTCACCTAAATTTGACAGCCTTCAGAATACGACCATGTTATATACCATAAAAACCTGCTTTTTAACCAAAAGCACTTTATTCTGTCTTCGTGTGATCATGTGCTCATGGTGTGCTCATGTTTTATTACCAGTCTATATAGAATTTATGTGTGTATATATCACAACTGTCCCTTTAAAACTAGTATTTAAACGATTCTCTAGCTTAATGTCTAAAGTGATGACAAAACAGGTGATTTTTTTTTTCTGACATTCTAAGAGTTATAAGGCTGAACGGCATGAAATGCTATCAGTCTACAGAGATTTCATGATATTTCTCTGTTTCAGTCAAGATATGTTGATAATTAACTCAGGAAAAGCCAACGCAAACAGTATCAGATTACTATGCTATACAAAATACAAAACAGAGGCATCGACTTAGAATGTCACTTACCTGATTTATAATGATTTGATCAGCTGTAGTTTGAAATACGAAAAGAAAACTCAAAGTTTTTCTCCCTCTAAGGGCATGTTTTGCAGTCTCTGTCACCATCTTGTGGCGGTCAACCATCAATTTTTTGCTCTGCTCAGTATGACACTGAGAAATATTTTAAAATAGGCACTATCCTTATGCATAAACTGCATAGTTGCAATTTAAACAACTGCATTCTCGCCTAAAAAGCCTCAAATGTGCATTATGTTGTCTAACAGCTGCTATATTTGTCAAACTGTAGTGTCCGCTTGTCACTGCAGGTGGAGTAATACACAAGGGTGTAGCGTGAAGAGGCTGTGCGAGTGCTGGTATTGCAGAATATCGCATGGCTATCAGCCAATCAGATTCAAGAACCAGAGAGAACTGTTGTATATAGGAAATGCAAACAAATACACACACACACACACTCATATATATATATATATATATATATATATATATATATTATATATATATATATATATATATATATATATATATAACTTCAGTCATAAAAAATGGCGTACGTTGAAGAAATTTGAAAACCTCGTCATTTGTAAATGCAATCTAATACACATTTTCTCTGATCATCTTTTAAGTGTTATCCCCATGAGACCTATAAGTCCTGTAACTTATTCTTAATATGCACTAGAGAATCCCTTACCGTAATACACCTAAATTACAGATTGCGATTAAAAACCTGTCAATTGTGAAGAAGCATTGTCTCTTAATTGACGAGATATCTTCTCAGTAGCATGGAAAGAGTTAAGCATTCTTCACTGTTATCTCCTTTCTCTGAGACTTGTTTTTTAATTTGACTCGCTTTTTTAGTCCTAATTTGTGACTCACTTTGGATAAAAACAACTGCTAAATGAATAAATATGTATTTGATATCCTGCTGTGTGTGGATCACAGGATTAGACCAGAGTCCGTCTGCTGTCAGACACGACTGTTCTCCAGATAAAGAGGCCTTTGATTCTCTCATCTCTCACCTCCAGGCTTTCTTGACCACAGCTTCCAAAAAACGGTGAACCGAACCCAACGACTCTCCAGCTTCAGGCTGTCTGAGCTGAAAACCTCTGTCAAAGTGGAAAAAAGACTTAAATTCTTTCAGTCCAAAATTGGGTTAGCATGAACTCAGCCTGAGGTGTTTAGGGGCATTCAAAAAAAAAAATTGTGACTCATACTAACGCAAGCCTACATTTTTGCTCTCAGCATTGTAGCATTTCAGAAATTGCTATTGGTTTTTTTTTTTCATCGCTCTATTTTAAGTCTTAGCAGGTGCCATAGAGGTGCAAAATGTTTTGGTGTTAATTGGCCAACAGGATTAGGTGCAAAATAAGGACACAGAGACTACGGCTGATGTAACGTTAGAGGACATGGCAACCCAAGATGCTCAAAGGCTCCAGGCTGCTTTGCTCTGCCTCTCTAAGCCCAGCTATGAAGTGGAAAGAAGCCCAGAGGAAGCTAATGAGCTGTGCTACATAGCAAACATCTGCTCGCTCACTACATCACAGTAATTTAATGCCACGGCCGATCATTCAAACGACATTTGTTAGGCGGGACGGCTCTGATAACATGGAAGATGTACGACTCTGTAGTGAAAGTGTGAGTCTTTTTAATAGATGCTAAAATAATTAGTTTAAACCGGTTGTGTGAAGTGGCAAAGACTGTAGACGTACAATGTATTATGTATTGTATTATTTATGAATGGGAGAAAGTGCAATATATACATAAAAGTACATTGAAAAGGTAAAAGCTGGTTCATGAACATTCAGTTTTACTTATATAGAAATATCTAGGTCCAGAGATGTCCAAACTAGGGCTTACAGGCCAAAGTTGACCCATGGTAAGCTTTGATTTGGCTCATCATCTCAGAATGTGGAGCATTGGGGAGAATCCCTTAAACAGAGATCGTCATTTTGAATTTAACGTAACCTTTTTGTCTGTTTTTAGAGTTTTATAGCAAACTCAAATTAAGCGTTTCAATTAAATGTTATAAATGAATCAGATTTTTATTAATGTAAATACTGTCTCTCGACGAATAGAGGACAATGTAAGTAACATTGCGAGCAAATCAATGCAAAAGCTTGGATTGTGTTGCTATTTGGTACTCCATTGTGTAATAAATGGGATTGTTTTTGTTTTTACTTTATAAATATAATGAAAATATAATTAATTATTGTACTACATTAGTTCATATATTCATTTATATAATTTGTTTTTGCATAAGATAATAAAAATGAGCCATGTTGTCAGAATAGTTTCATATTTATTTATTTGTAATGTTTGCCTTGCATTTGCTTCAGATCAAAATAGACTTTGGTTTGAAGGATTGGATTGACCAATCAAAGGCATAGTTTAGTTGCCATATACTCTCAAAGATAAACGCCTTGCTTTAAATCCCTATGGGAAAATGAATGGAAAAAAATACGTCCAGATCCAATGATGCTAAAACATTGATACGAGTTGTATAATGTCATGAGATGTATAAAGTACTTGAGACCCAGACTTAAATAAAAGTACAAGTGCTCTATCAAAAAACTGACTTGAGTAGAAGTTGAAGTGCTCTTTAAGCACCATACTTAAGTAAAAGTACTAAAGTATTAAACGTTTTTGTACTTAAGTATTGCAAGTAGTTTATTAAAAAATTTACTACTCAAATACTGAAAGTAAAAGTACAAGTATTGTGTTATGTAGTTAAGACATCATATTGTTTTGTTGATTTTTAAATATTTGGGGCACGTCATTAAGCAGAACAAAAAGAAACATGGTTTAAGATTTATATATATATATATATATATATATATATATATATATATATATATATATATATATATATATATATATATATATATATATATATATATATATATATATATATATATAATGCATGGTTTCCGCTACATTCATTCTTCAATGACAGGGCACTACACCAAAATTCATCCTGCCACGGCTCCATTACAGCTTCTCATTCAAAACATTCAGCTGTTTTTTTTAAATAGCGGGTTATAATCGCACCAAAACGTATTAAAAGTTAAGTGAATTATAACAGCGCAAACTTTTCTGTAATCGTAGTAGTGCTGTGCGTTATTTGTTTAACCCTCTAAGGTGACGTGCTGACTGACTGACTGACTGACTGACTGACTGACTGACTGACTGACTGACTGACTGACGTAGAAACACGACGTAGCTTTCAGTCATGACAAACACAGTTTCCATAATTATATTTTATTTATAGATAAAGGTCTATGGCTCCTCCTAGGGGAAACACTGAGATGGGTCGAAAACACCATTCAACGTGACACAGCCTTTATGATAGCTTGTTAACGTTCAGTGAACATCGTAGCATGTTATGAACCGTCTGTAGCTAACGTTAGTTAACTTATCTAGCGCTCACAGATGTGTTTTGTGTATTATATTATTTTTAACTCACCATGATATGTTTCTTCAAATTCGAGGGTGAATTTTTGAAGGCCATTATTTCATTTCATTTATTTTTCGGGAGGCAGAGTATGCACTTCATTCTATATGAATTGTCTTTCACTCTGACATATTCAAACATGGACTCTAAATACAGCCTCGGGTGGTCTTCTTCCTCATCGCCACGAACGGTTTAAAGTGAAGGAGTTGAAGGTGGAATTTCTAGGTTTTCCATGTCGAAAACAAACTAAAGTGCTCTCAATGCAGGCAGGCAGCGCTGTCTTCTTTGATCGTCTGAATGATGACGAGACAGCTTATTTAAACCTGTTACAGAGCCATCTGCTTCTCTGGAAGTGATAATGTGGGTTTGGAATGATTCGTAACATTTTTATAATTGTAACGAGTAACGATGCAGCACATAAAAAATCTATCAGAGTATGAAACTCATCGAAAATATGTACTGAAGTAAAAGTGGAAGTAGGAGAAAAAACAATACTCCAGTAGAGTACAGATACAGCCTTTTAGTACTTAAGTACAGTAGTGAAGTAAGTTCTACTTCGTTACTATACATCTCTGGAGTTTGGGCAAGGCAGATTTATCTCTTACAATGTTTGATTAAACCTTACCAAGGAGACACCGCTGTCGGTAAAATGCTTCCGATAAAATCTAACAGATTAAGTGTTTGCAGAAAACATAGCCAAAAAGTGCTCCTATTGATAGAGCAGCAGCAAAACACTTGAAGCATCTGGAAGAAACTGAATTTTCCGAGGGGGCCATAAATTAGAGACAGAGCCCTTGTGCACTGGAATGATGAAAAGTGAACGGATACGACAGCTTATTTGGAGCGAGAGATGGAGGAGAAGAGATAGAAATAGATTGGGTGACAGAAGCAGGAGGAGAGGTAGAGGCGGATGAGTAAATTGCTGTTGGACTAGGGGAGAGAGACCCGTTCCCTCGACTCCTCCAGCAGCTGAACAGTGTCGACTCTTTCTGCAGATGGTAATTACTGTATCACAAGAGAGCGAAACCCTCCTCTCTCAGATACACAAAGACTGAGCAGGTCTGGAGAGCCCCAATATGTCATGCGCTTATAATGAAGACGTCCCCCAAGACACTCACGCCCAAGACACTCACTTGCCAAGAACTCACAGTGCTCTGCATGTACAGTAGCGCTTATTGATCCAATCCAATAGACTGGTGTACAGTTGAAATCAGAATTATTAAAGCCCCTTTTAATTTCTTTTCCTTTTTTAAATATTTCCTAAATGATGTTTAACAGAGCAAGGAAATTTTCACAGTATGTCTGATAATATTTATTCTTCTGGAGAAAGTCTTGTTTTTTTATTTTGGCTAGAATAAAAAGCAGTTTTTATTTTTTAAAAACCATTTTAAGGTCGAAATAATTGGCCCCTTAAAGCCTTTAAATGTCAATTTAAGCTGTGTAGAAGTGTCTTGAAAAATATCTAGCCAAATATTATTTACTGTCATGACAAAGATAAAATAAATCAGTTATTAGAAATGAGTTATTAAAACCATTATGTTTAGAAATGTGTTGA
Organism: Danio aesculapii; assembly: GCF_903798145.1. Lineage (NCBI taxonomy): Eukaryota > Metazoa > Chordata > Actinopteri > Cypriniformes > Danionidae > Danio > Danio aesculapii. Next base: position 43,059,716 of record NC_079438.1, read on the forward strand.
AAAAATCTTCTCACCGTTAATCAGAAATTGGGGAAAAAATAAATGGGAGTAATAATTTAGGGGAGTTTAATTATTCTGACTTCAACTGTATATGTATTAGTCTACAGAACAGTGCAAAAATAAAACTGCTATTTTTGCCAACAAAAAATGCCGTTAAATAAGTTACATTTATCTTTTGGTGTCAGTTGGAACTCTCAGTTTACATTTTATTTTTACTATTAGTGCACATTGTTAGTCTTAAAGTGAACAGTTAATCCATGCAAGTTAGTCCACTGAACATAAGCTGGTTGTTTTGAAAATATTGAATCAAAACCTGACTATTTGCTTCTGTTTTTGAAGGGCTGTTTTTCTGATGATGTCAGTTTGACAGTTTGTGGGAAACATACTTAGCCATGCCCCTCCAACTATTAGTTTGCTGTCAGTGAAAGATGAAAGGAGGTGTGCAAAATGAAGCCTCCCCCCTACTTCTTTTACATTTACCACTCAATCTACTCAAGTGTCTTGGAGACATTGCCACAAGTTGTTCCTGAATTTAGTCTCTCTCAGTTTCTTCTGTTTTTGTCTTGATGTTGGTGAGATCAGATCTCTGTATCTAACTGCCTGCTGCCTGACATCTGCATGCAACATTTTCACTGGATTATTTACATTTAATAGCAAAAATATTGTTTATAATAAACTGATGTTTCTGACTACTGCAAACTATAGAAATAACTGGCTTAAAACCTACACTGTCAAAAAAATCCTGGTTGCCTTTTTTAAAGCTGAATCAAATTAACCTCATGAGTCCATTGAACTTTTATTATGTTAAACTGACTTAAAACAGCTTGCGTACCTTATAAAATTAAGTTAGAACATGATTAACTTAGTCTAATAAGTTACAATGACCTAAAACATATGCTGTCAGGACTAATTGATCATAAATAATTTTACAAAGAGTAATTTTTAAAACCTTGTATATTACAATACTAAAAAAAACAGGTTTGGTGGAAATACTAATGACCTAAGACTAAGTACAGTATCTATCGATTGATATTACATTGTTTACACAACAGTGATGTATTTAAGAATGGAAGTTTTGCATATGGATAATTTTTAAGTGATACCCGAAAATGACTAGACATGCTAGAATATGCATGCTAGGCCAATGGTTGGCTATGTAACTTGTCATATGGTCATGCAATTTTATGCTGTACTAAAACAAATCGCTCAGAATTAGTAAATACCAAGACTTAAGTAGTATTTTATAAAAAATATTTGGTAACAATTTAGTTTAGGTCACAATTCTTGGTTTTAACAAACCATTAATTAACACTACTAGCTTAATAAACTACTAATGAACCATTTATTAATAGTTAGAAAGGTAGTTGGGTTTAGGTTTTGGGTAGGATTAGGGATGTAGAATAAGATCATGCTTTATAACTACTAATGAACAGTTAGTATATTATTAATAGGCAGGTAATAAGCCAATAGTTATAGCATGAATTGTGACCTAAACTAAAGTGTTACCAAATATTTTTATGCTTTACATTTCAAAGCCATGGGATGGGCAATATGGGATAGGCTCGATCTTTAAAGCTGCATTTATTGATCAATTTTTATATGTATATAAAATCAATGTATTTGTGTGATGATAAAACTGAATTTCAGCAGCCGTTACGCCATGTGATTCTTCAGAAATCATTCCAATAAGCTGATTCAATGCTACAACGATGTAAACAAAACTTGATTATCAATGACAAAGAAATTGATTATCAATTTCTTTTGTGAAAACTGATACATTAAGAGCTTTAATAACAACGTTTATTTGAAATCTTTTGTGTTTACTGTCACTTTTGATCAGTTGAATGTGTCCCTATTAAATAAAAGTAAATATATATCTATTTATAATGTCAGATTGTCTCACAGTTGCAATTTTACACGGCAGTGAATTGTCTCATAGGTCTCATAATATCTCAGTGGCACTATTTTTATTTCAATTTCATCTCATCATTAGCTTCTCTCTCAGCAGAAGTGGGTTTCACACTTAATTCAGACTTAAATCTCTGCTCTTTTTTGAACTTGAGGATCATCAGTGTCTGTGATCACTCTGTCTACAGCACATTTCTGGTAACACTTCATTTGATGGTCCATTTGAGTATTAGTAGACTGCTTAATATCTGTTGATACTGCTGCTAAACAGACATTTAACTGACTGTAAGAAACTTTGAATGTACATATTAACTTACACTAACCCCAATCCCAATTTAACAGTCTATTTATAATCTAATGAGAATTAGATGCAATGTAACTTAAATTCAACAAACGGACCATCAAAATAAAGTGTGACCTGATTTCCATCCAACAGTGTGTGTTTTGCGTGTTGTCTCTTATAGTTCAAGCTGTGTGTGTTATTTGTGATAATTCCAGCTGAGGTAAAAGATTCATATTCACACGTTTGATGGAGCATCCAGTAGTTCTGTGCACGTGTGTCTGTTGTGTGTGTGGTTTTGTGAAGTTTGAGCCTTACACTTTCATGAGAGTGTCTTCTGCTATAGGCCCAAACATCTGATTCACACAGTCACAAATATACTCAGCTGCTAATGAGCTCAGATACACACTGTGTGTTTGTGTACTGCACTGCGATTGCATTGATGTGTGCGGCGAGATGCGACTTTATTCCTTCCTCTCTGTCTTAAAGAAGCTAAATTTGCCCTCTCATTCCCTGCAGCAGTAACACTAGCTTCATTATGTAATTAACACTGTTGACGCTCACACACCAGCTCACCAGCCATATCAATCACACTGCTCAATCACACACATACTGTATGCACATTAGCTATTAAAAGAAAGATTTATTTTTATTTTTTTGCAAAAGATTATTTTTAGATAACCCTATTCTGCTTACTGAGGCAGCATTTATTTGATTAAACTTTAAAAATTCATGTTTTCTTTTTGAATGTGGTTTCAATTGTAATTTATTCCTGTGATTCAATGTTGAATTTCTGCATCATTACTGCAGATCCTATAGAAATCATTATAATATGTTGATTTGCTGTTCTTTTATGATCAGTTATCATTTGTACTGATACTGATAATGTACTTATTTATTTATTTATTTATTTATTCTTAAATGTCTTTTACTCTTAAATATTTTATTTATTTATATATTTATTTATTTATACATTTATTTATTTATGTATCATTTATTTTTTATTCATAAATGTCTTCGTTTTTACTCCTAAACATTTTATTTATTTATTTATTTATTTATTTATTTATTTATTTATTTATTTATTTATTTATAAATGTTTTCTTTTACTTTTAAACAATTATTTATTATTTATTTATTCATAAATGTCTTCATTTTGACCTTTAAACAATTTATTTATTCATAAATGTTTTCATTTTTACTCCTCAACATTTTATTTATTTATTTGTTTATTTTTATTTATTTATTTATTTATTTTTATTTATTTATTTATTTATTTATTTATTTATTTATTTATTTATTTATGTATGTATGTCTTCTTTTTCTTTATAAACATTTTAGTTTGTCCTGGTGGATGAATAAATCCACATAGAAATCTGATATATGGCATGCAAATTATATGTTCATGTTTGGATTTCACACACATAAAATATGTAATATACAACTGATATTTCAAAATATTGTACAATTGGCTTTTTATAACCATAGGCTGTACAAATATGTGCATACATGTTCAAATATATTAAGTATACATGTAATATATATTCATTATAAAGATTTTCATATGGTAAAATAAATACCTCTGTACTGTATCACAGTTTCCACAAAAAAAAAAGAAGTAGCCCAACACTTTACAACACTTAAAAAACAATAAAATAAATGTTTCTTTATAGCAGATAATCATATTTCAGTGATTTCTTTATTATCATGTGACACTAAAGACTTCAACATTCAACATAATTTCATTCGTTAGGAAAGCGTTTTTTTTAATTGCAATACCATTTCACAGTTTCGCAGTCTTTTTGCTCAAATAAATGCAGCCTTAGTGAGCAGAATATGCTTCTTTTAAAAACACAAATACATTTTTTTAAAATAAACTTTGACTGGTTGTAAACATAGTTCTAAATGTGTTATTTCAGGTCATGTCTTTTGCCCAGGTCTATCGTAAAGTTAGCCTGAGGTTATCTGCCTGCCGCTAATCTCTGTTTATCTCCTTCATCTTCTATACTGAGTACTTATCACTTCTTTCAAGTGTGTGTGTGTGTGGTGTGCTGCGTGTGCGTATGTTTGTGTGTTTGTGAAATCCAGGTTTGTTTTCCAGGTATTTGAGGTCAGGGGTTCAGACAAGAGTGGGGAATGATGGGATTTGGAGAGCAGTCACTGATATCTGACTCTGCATTTTCAGTGGTTGCTGATAGCAGCTTAAAGGCTTTTTTTCTGTAATAAGGAGTCCTTGAGGTTGGTTAATCATGCTTTGATTTGGACTTTGCTATATGTTGAAGAATACACTTGTATTATCGTGTGTGTGTGTGTACTCATTTTGCTTTCTGTATATTTTAATAATTAGTAATAATTATTACTATGTTACAATAGTTTTTTTTAAAATCTCTTGTGCTCAACAATGCATTTATTTGATCACAATTCAATCAATAGCAGTATTGTGATATATTATATTGCATTTTAAAATACCTGTTATGAATATATCTGATAATGCAAGTTAAACAGATGAATTTACCCACCATCATCAGTTTTATGTGTCTCTTCAGAAATCATTCTAATTATATATATTATGATTATCATGAATAAAACATAACACTAAGTATATTTTTGTTTCTCTGAAAAAACATTGAACATTAAACTGAAGTTAAGTATTTGAAATAATAAGAAAAAACTGAAAAAAATCTAGCTAGTTAAGAAAATATTAATAAGAGAATATTAATTACTAAAATACTGGACTCGAAAATATTTTTTAAATAATTAGCCAGACATTAAATATGACGGGGCCCCTTAAGTGTCAATAATGAAGACTTTCACGTGCACACGACAAAAGTATCGCATAAGTATGACATAGTATCTTGTGCACAAGTGAAAGTCCAATGCATTCTCACGGCAAAACTTTTTTATTTAATGGCTAATTTGTATGAATTCGTAAGATCTCATTCGTACATTTTAGTACGATTTGCTCATCCCTCAATGATGATTGGGTTTAGGGGTGGGGTTTTTCCTTTCTAAAATTGTTCATTTTCGTACAACTGAGCTCATTCATATGAATTAGCCACTTAACTGACAAAACGTTTCCTTGTAAGATCAGGCTAGAAAGTCTTCATTTTTTTAATTTTTTTTTTTTTTACATGTCACTTAACGAACATTGTTAAACATGACAAAAGTATGTTTTGCTTCAACATATTTTTAAAGTTTTATATTAAGTTGCGCGCACATGATACACATCGCATGTGCAAGATGTAAGTATAGCATTCGCACAACATAATATCGCATACACACATGAAAGTCTTCATTGTTTGTTTGTTTTTTGCATGTCACTTGACAACTTACTGGACTCAAATAAGACAAAAGTAAGTTTTAGCTATAGTTTATTTACTACATTTTTTACAAAAAAAATTCCTAAATCTTAAAGTTAAAAAAATAAAAACTAATTCGAGCTAATGATAAAAAATACACTAGTATCTTTCTTTTAACATGATTGTTCAACGATTCTTGATGCACTGAAATGGCAAAAAATGCATTCAATAAAGTTGTAGCATTACAAAAATCTCAGAATTTTTTAGAGTATATACAAGTGTGCTTAAAAATAGTAAGGAGAAAAAAAAAGTATATATATATATATATATATATATATATATATATATATATATATATATATATATATATATATATACTTACTATCCTTTTAAGTAAAACAGAAAGACAACAGTGTTAAAAAGATGAAAATGTTGTCAGCACTTACCTTTCACTAATCACAAACCTAATAGAATTTCTTTATTTTGCTGAACACAAAAGAAGATATTTTGAAGAATGTTAAAAACCTGTAACCACTGACTTCCATAGCAAGAAAAAACAATATTATGTAAGTCAATGGTTACCGGTTATAACATTCTTCAAAATATCTTCTTTTGTGTTCAACAGAACCAAAAACAAACTCAACACGTTTTGGAATCATTTGAGAGAGAGTAAATAATAAGTACATTTTCGTTTTTGGGTGAATTATCCCTTTAAGAAAGACTCAAGACGGCAGTTTTCAGTCTATTCCTGTCAGCTCTACATCATTACAGCTCATCTGTAGGGGTTTGTTTTATCTAGGTGTGTGTGCGTGTGTGTGATGGAGATATTTGAGGCCCCTCTGATCAGCACATCAGGGTCCCATAGGCTCGATTCTGCTTTGTTTTCGCACCGTGCAGTGTAGTGAAGTCACATGCTTCAACGGAGTGAGTAAAACACAGCTTTTTTTGCAGTGTTTTACTTCATAGAGAATTCTGCGCATGCATGCATAATGGAAGATTATTCTCAGATCTGATTCCCTACATATTTCAGTCGCACCGGCTTAAAAATAGCACCAGTGTCTTTCTGTGTGTATTCAGCAGCTCTCTCTTTCTCTCATGTCTTGTAATCTCTCATCACTGCTCTCTCTCTCTCTCGATTCCTCTTCCTTTCTCGTAACACTTGTGACTTGTAAATGATTGAATAGCTTAAGAAAATAGGCAAAAAGATGGGTCAGCCTATGAAATGATGTTTTTTTTTTTCATTTCAAAAAGTGGCAAGTGCCAAATGCAAGTTGAGAAATGGAATTGACGAGTACATGAAATGGTGTTTGCTCAGCAGTTGGCTTGCAACTTTCCTTTTAATTCAGTGTCTGAAAATGTGATATTGCGTTATATGAATGGACTGTGCGTTTCAGAGTGAAGTACTGCGATTTGCGCATGATAGTATTGTTTGAAATCGCTGAGGTATTTTTTTTTTAATCAGCTGCTTAAATAAATAAACAGTAGGGGAGAGCGGGGACGAACGTAATATGGGACGCGAGTAACAAAGCGATTTTCTCGAAGCCCTGACAACATTTGATATACAGGGTATAACAACACATTCAACATGCAACCCTTGATGGAGCTGCCAAATATCAGCTGATTTCGGGACAGTGTCTCGCAGTTAGGTTCAAATGTCTGTTTTTAAGTGCAAAAAGTAAATTATTGTAGCGGGTCTTTTTTCCTCATTGCAAGTTGTGTTTCACTTTTCATGCATCACAGTTATTTAGTGTTATAAGACATCCTTAAGAGTGCAATCTCTGAGTTTTTCAGTTTAAAAGTAAATCAGATTTAAACGACAAGAGTTTCTGTTTGGACAAAAGTAGCACTGTTATTTATGTCCCAATGCTAATAGAAAAACCTTATTTTTCACTTCTGTATTAGAGTTTTCAGTGTTTTGACTCATATGTTTTAATCAACACAATCTCACGGCAATTCGTAACTTTTTGATTTAGTGGCTAATTCGTATGAATTCGTACGATCTAATTCATACAATTTAGTACGATTTGCTCATCCCCCAATGATGGTTGGGTTTAGGGGTGGGGTTAGGTGCCACGCCTCCTTTTTAAAATGTACCGTTTCGTACGACTGAACTCGTACGAATTAGCTGACAAAACTGTTAAATACTTACGTTTTCGCATGAGATCAGGCTGGTTTTATAAGATTAATGCATATTGCTAATTATAATAAAAAATATTTAAAAATTGTTGAAAATTGTAACATTTTGCATTGTTGGATTGCTTTTGAAACATTTAATGGACGTGAAAGTTAGTGACAACTGAACATGGGTTGCTCTACAAATATACTTTTGTTATGGAAAGAATAAAAGCAAAAAAGTACACCTACTAACAATACTGACAGTGTTTTTTAGATTTAGCCCACTCCACAATTTACACATTACTGTCTGGCTAGTTTGTGTCCTCTACTTATATACTAAAAAGGCAATATTAGTCCAACATTACTGATCAGTATCACCAATAAAATCCAGAAAAACAGAGCATCCTATCCGATAGGTTCAAATATTCCTTTCCAGATATCAAAGAAATAATTTGTTACTTCATTTTAGTTTTGTATCTAATAAATTGTTTTAAATTCAAAATTGTAATATATACGTCAGTGTAAAATCTATGACTAGTGGAAAAACAGATTCTGAAATTGTTTATTAAAACCACCAGGGTTTACACTTTTGGCTCTTTTTTTGGCTTTAAAAAACTTATCACTCAAGATTTTCTAAACTTTTTAACAAAATATTCTAGCCAAGAATAATTGGTCATCTGGTTATCCCAATGATCACGCATGGACGAATCATAAAGATGTCTGTACAGTCGTACCTGTTTCAGACAAAAATCTCTTCAAAGTGATTCATGTTCAACTCAAATGAAATGAAACCGTTCACTTGAGTCTCAAAAAATTTTCACCCAAAGTGAACCTCCGCAAACACTGCGATGATGTCACAGTCGCTGCACATTTTAGACAACAAAATACCAATGTTTTAAATTGAGAAGACGATGGAAAAAATCTGAAAGTGAAAAGAATGACAAAAAAAATAGTAGATTTCTGAAAAAACAAAATGCTCTAAATGACTGAATTTTTATTTAAAAAATCCAATACAAGGCCCCGAAAATCTCTGTAGACCCTAATAAACCCAGACCTAATAAATCTCAAACCCATATCAATAATAAATAAAATGCATATATTACATATTATCATCAAATCATATTAAAATGGGGGAAAGTGTTCACAAGTGATACATTAGTGTTCTGTAACACATTGTCCTCCATCTCTCACAGCATGAAACCCTAAAAAACATCCACCGTATCTTCCACTTTAAAGAATCGCGTGATGGTTGGAGTCTATCTCTTTTTTTCCCTCTTTCTCTTTCTTTCTCTCCTGCTCGACTCTACAGCTCTTTTATTGTTCCAGACAGATAACATGCCTTAGGACTACTTTCCTACAAGTTCTATGAGAGCCATCAAGGCTACTTAGTTCACATTATTATACTCCACGTTCACGGATGTGACTCACGAAACTATTTTTTACTTCAGTATTTGCTTGATTTTCAGTGTGTCATGTGACATATTTCTTTTTTTTTATATCATGCGTAATATGATGTAATAGCCTATTTTTCTTTTGCAAAATAGGGCTTCTTTGCTTTTTGAAAGGGCAGGAGGAAAGAGGAATGAAAAGCTGTCGAGAGCAGAAGAACATTGCGAATGTAGATGTCTAATGTTAGCAGAGAGGCAACTATTTTAATGAAATGAAATTGTTTTTTTATTTTTAGGGACTTAATTCAATGTGTGTGAATCTATATTTGTTGATCTCATGTGTTCATGTATCTACTTCTGTCATTTTTTGTAAGATTAGCAGGAAAAATGCATGTAAAATTGGCAGCATTTGGTAATTGCAGTATGTTGGGATCCTGAGTGTGTAAGTGTTTAAAGAAAAGTAGGGCAATTTAAAAGCTGTATACTGAGAATTAATTATTACTAACTGTTAGTTTGAAAAATAAATAGCCCTCTGTCTCTGATATATATTAATAACCTCTCTTTAATTACAACAAATGTACTATGTCAGTCATTTCATGCAGTGCGATTAAATACATCTTAAATTTTGATATATACAGTGAATATAAAACACACTCCTGTTAAAATGCAAGGTTTCTGTGTTGTAAAAAAATGAAACCACGGTAAATAATTTTAGAAATTTTTCCACCTTTAATGTAAACTATAACCTGTACAATTGCATGTAAACAAACTCAAATCTTTTAGGTGCGGGGAACTAAAAATAAAAAAGTTAAATAATATGGTTGCATAAGTGTGCACACCCTTTTATAACTGGGGATATGGCTGTGTTCAAAATGAAACAATCACATTCAAATTCATTTTAAATAGGAGTCAGTACACTTGTCATTATTTAAGATGCCTTTGATTAACCCAGAATAAAGTTCAGCTTTTCTAGTAGTTGTTTCCGGACATTTTTTTAGTTGCATCTCACAGTGAAAGTCATGGTCCGCAGAGAGTTTCCAAAGCATCAGAGGAATCTCATTGTTAGTAGGTAGCAGTCAGGAGAAGCATACGAAAAAATTTCCAAGGCATTGGATATATTATGAAAAACAGTGAAGACCGTCATCATCAAGTGGAGAAAATATGGTGCAACAGTGTCATTACTAAGAACTGGACATCCCTCCAATATTAATGAAAAGACAGAAAGAAAACTGATCAGGGAGGTTTCCAAGAGGCCTAGAGCATCTTTAAAGGAGTTGCAGGAATTTCTGGCAAGTAGTGGCAGCCTTTTCTTACGAAAAACATCCAGGCCCAGTTAAATTCTTCAAGGAACACGTGGGAAAATGTGTTATGGTCTGATGAAAGCAAGGTTGGATTTTTGGTCATAGTTTCAAACATTTGGTTAAAGGTTTGGTGCAAAAACAACACTTTAAATAACCAAAGAAACACCAGACCCACAGTAAAGCATAGTGGTGGCAGCATCATGCTTTGGGATTGCTTTTCTTCAGCTGCAGCTGGGGTCTTTGTAAAGGTGGAAGGAAACATGAACAATGCCTAATACCAGTCAATACTTAAAGAAAACCTTCAGGCTTCTGTTAGGAGGCTGAAGATGAAGAGGAACTTTCAGCATGATAATGATCCAAAGCACACATCCAAATCAACAAAGGAATGGCTTCACTAGAAGAAAATTAAAGTTTTGGAATGGCCCAGCCAGAGCCCAGACCTGAATCCTATTGAAAATCTGTGGGGTGATCTGAAGAGGGCCGTCCACAGGAGATGTCCACGCAATTTGACAAATTTGAAGCATTTTTGTGAAGAAGAGTGGGCGCACATTTCCAAATGAAGATGTGCCATGATGTTAGACTCGCACCCAAAACGCTGTAATGAAATGGTGCTTCAACAAAGTACAAAGAACATAGTTTAGATGAATGGCTGCCCTCAGAAAACGTCCAAGGCATTTTTACAGCATGTCTGTATTTGTGGACCTATTTGCATGGTAGTGCAGTGAGCCTCAAGCATCAGTGCAGATGAGCTAATAGCTCAGTGTGGGTTCACCGCTTCCCCATCGGCAGCATCTTCAGCGCTGTAATTAAATAAAAATAGTTTCCCAGCCATTTACAGCAATATTTATTCACTATGTGATTTTTACAAATTTTTTTTAGTCCCAGCGTGTGCCCGGCAAACCACATTGACCTCACCAGATGCATCATTTTGTCTTTTTTTCCCCTGTATGATCTATTGTTTATTGTTGCATATGTGCGTGTCTATGTGTCTGTATATTGCAGATAAAAAGTGAGGGAGAACGCATGGCATTGGTCCAGCCCGGTGTTGACATCATGGTGCGTTAAATATAACGTTTTGCCACACAACCAGCCATTCAGCCATTTTAGTCAGTCTGCTTTTCTATAAATACACACTTTTCTCCTCCCAACTGTAGCTCAGCCTGTTCAGACTGAAGGGGGAGAGGAATAGAGTAGCGTGTGTGCATATGTATGCTTGTGTATGTGTGTCTGTGTGTGGGGGGGTTATGAGAGAGTCATTACAAATTTGCAAGGACACTCATGTTTCACAGAAGCACATTTATGTTTCTATTTCAAACATTGTTATAAAACACACACTGCAGTGCTGCGGTTTAAACACTGGCATATTATTGAGACCAAATGTGTAGAGTGTTTGTTGTATTGTGTATTAGCTATATCGTTGTTAGTATACATATCGTGGCCACCAATATTATTGGCTCTTTGGGTAATATGATCAAATAAGGCAGTGAAAGAATGTCATTGTCCTATAGGCCTCTATATCACGCTTATTTTACAAAAATAAAATATGATCATGCTTTGATTTTTAATTATTTAATTAGGACAGTAAGGTCTGACTTTGCTTAGACAAAAGTCTTGTCACTTAACAGAAATAATGTACAGTATAGAATATAAAGTCATGGTGCAGTGGAAAAGGAATTAATATTGTGGATGACTCCCATGAGCTTGGAGGACTGCATCCATACATCTCTGCAATGACTCAAATAACTTATTAATAAAGTCATCTGGAATGGCAAAGAAAGCGTTCTTGCAGGACTTCCAGAGTTCATCAAGATCCTTTAGATTCATCTTCAATGCCTCCTCCTTCATACCCCAGACATGCTCAATAATGTTCATGTCTGGTGACTGGGCTGGCCAATCCTGGAGCACCTTGACCTTCTTTGCTTTCAGGAACTTTGATGTGGAGGCTAAAGTATGAGAAGGAGCGCTATCCTGCTGAAGAATTTGCCCTCTCCTGTGGTTTGTAATGTAATGGGCAGCACAAATGTCTTGATACCTCAGGCTGTTGATGTTGTCATCCACTCTGCAGGTCTCTCACATGCCCCCATACTGAATGTAACCCCAAACAATTTTACCTTCACCAAATTTGACTGATTTCTGTGAGAATCTTGGCTCCATGTGGGTTCCAATAGGTTTTATGCAGTATTTGTGATGATTGGGATGCAGTTCAACAGATGATTTATAGGAAAAATCTGCATTCTGCCACTTTTCCAAATGATCAACTAGAAGTCAAGTTATTATTTCTTGCTCTTACAACTAGGATCAATGACAATACTTTTTGTCAGGTAGTAAATATGCACATATATGTAAGTTATGCATAATAAAATAAAATGACACAGGGAAAAAGGATTGAACACATGAAGAAAGGGAGGTGAAGAAAGGCAGTGAAAGCCCAGACAGCAGCTGAAATACTTATTTTCCTTGCTGTGTGTACATATATATATGCCTTTCTTCACCTCCCTTTCTTCATGTGTTCAATACTTTTTCCTTGCAATATTTAATTTTTAAAATTTGTATACATATATATATATATATATATATATATATATATATATATATATATATATATATATATATATATATATATATATATATATATATATATATATATACATACATAGTTGAAGTAAGAATTATTATACTCTCTTTGAACTGTTTTTAATTTTTAAAATATTTCCCAATATTATGTTTATATATATATATATATATATATATATATATATATATATATATATATACATACACATATATATATACATACACATATATATATACATACACATATATACATATATAGTAGAGTAGAGGCTTTGCCCTTGAAAACCTTTCAAACACATTGTAGTGATGCTGGATTGCAGTTTTGGAGACTTGTCCAAAAACTAAAATATTTAAATAACTACTCATATTTACCAAAGGTGTCCACATTTATGGAGGCCACTGCATGTTGGCAAAGACTAAGGGGTGTTTGTTCGAGACAGATGGAGAAAGTGATAGACAGAGAGCGAAAACGAGAGAGACAGAGGCATAGCAGATCAACTTAATGGTCTGTTCCTACAGCACTTTATTTTAATGGGGTTCAGCTGGGGATGTTTAGAAGTGCTTTCATTCACACAGCAGCTGAATATGGTTGTCAGTCTTGATTTGGAATTTCAAACATGTTGCGTTCACACACACAGATCAGTGTTAAACTAGAGTGACAACCGGATTCTGTGACATCACAGATGAACTGACGCCATTGAACCTGAAAAGGAAGATCGTTGACTGGTGAGCACTCTCCTGCCATCCGATTTGCTGAGTTTTGTATAGACAAGTAGTATATATCTGAAATTGGAGGATTTGCGTTGTGTCCGTCAGTCCAAACTCAAACAGCTTTTCTGTTTGATTCTTCTATTCAGTTTTCATCTAGTTCAGTTAACATTAAAAGTGCATTTAATCATACAATTCCACAATTTAAATGTTCAAATTAAACTCATGGATCAATTCAATTATATTGTGGATTCTTCCATTATAATCTAATTACGATAACTTTTCAATTCAAGTTCAATTCAATTAGATTTTCTGTTTGATTCTTCCATTTCGATTCAATTTGGATTGTTCCATTTAAATCTATCATTCAGATTTAAATTGTATTATTATTTAGTGTTTTTCAAAGTACTTTTAGCTTTCATATCATTCTACAAAGAAGCAATGTCAACACTGAAAAGTGCATAAATATACTCCACATATAATTTAGTGTATATTTAGGGTATTTACTGTATATTTTATCTTGCACATGAGAATTAACTTTATGATACACTAAGGTTATGATATAATTCCATCCATTATTATCATAGTATAGAATCATCCATTATCCATTACTTGCCAAGTGCTCACAGAATCTATGGTTACTTTACTACAGTGTTTTCAAACAGATTCTAACAGATAACAGGCAGAAAGGAGGATGAGTCAAAACTCAGAGTATTTTAACCCTGAAATGAGAGAAAGTCTCTAGAGTTTTCCATTTCAAAATGGCAGGTTTGTTAAACTCGAGAAAGCAGGGTAAGTCAAGCCTGTTTCTGAAAGAGAGATAACTTTAACTCAGGGTCAGTTACTGTGGTAACATACTCTGTGAACCTAACCTGGTCAGGAGCAGGTTTTATTCTCTAAACTCTTAAGTTTCTGTCGGTCTCCTGCCCTTTTTTAAAGACGAAGCGGTATTTCTCGCCTTAGCCTTACGTTTCTACCCACTTATTTTTATGCTAATTTTGGAGATGCGCATAAAAACGATTGATGGAAATGTCATGATGCACATAACTTTTAAAAAATATGCATAAAATAATTTGCATAACTGAGTAG
>NC_079438.1:43079377-43149377 GCF_903798145.1 Danio aesculapii
AGACCACCAGTGCCGCATACCATACTACCTAAAGAGGCTCACATTCGTATGACATCTGGGATAGCATTATGCACCATTACATAATAAACAGTAACTAACTTGACCCACATAGCAAGGAATGATGCTGGTGGTGTGTCCCCTGTTGTATATGGGACCATAATGTCAGCAGTAGGTCCTCAAGTTCCCATACATTTTGTGAGGGTGGTGATATACTTCAGTTAGCATGGCAACCCATCTGGACCATCAACTGTACAGATGGCTAAACTGACTCATTACCTTGGTCACCATTGTTGTACCTGCTGGTGATTTGTTGCACTATGGCCCTGCAGTCACTGTGAACAATGCTCTAAAGTCTCTGCTCTCTACTGGCAGCTGTGGATGGCACAACTGGACGAAGTTTCATTGCTTGGCCATCTGTGCACCACTTTAGAGACATTTTCACTACACTCGCCTATGAACAACACAGAATGTTTGCCTTTTCTCAGATTGAAGTTTCACACAACTCCGAAAAATCTGCAGCTTTTTCCAATCTAACACTGAACAATCTATTGATTGCAAGTCAGACCTCAGGTTTTATATATCCTATTTTTGTCGTTATGACAACAGTCGGAACTGACAGGACATGAGGTATCAGAGAGCTTGAGATGGGATCGGAAAAGGTCTCCAAGCTGCCATTCAAACAATTGACTCCATATTTTTTTTTCTTTGTCATCGGCGCTCTTATTGTTGGAGCATTTCATAACATCTATTCTTTTGTCTTGTGCAACATTAGCACCTCATCTCCCTGCCTAAGCTGTGCTTCCTCCAGCGGTCCACAATGCACTAGCGATGTTGCTCAAAAGGTCAGGCTAGTGCATTTTTATGTCTTCAGTCATTTCAAATCTCTATTTCTATATCCCTTTTCCCTCCCGTTGAATGGGCGAATGTGTGAATGTAAGTATTCATTCTTTTAAAAAAGGAAGGTCGCTCAGTTGGCCTTAGCTGGGCTCCATTTATAACAGCGCTCTGATCACTGTGGGGTTTCTCAGACTGGAGGAACTGTTAATAAAAGCCTGTCAGACTGAACCTTTCAGTCCTTAGAGACACCAAGACTGGACTCTGATAAGAGGAGAGGGAGAAAAAGTCCCTTTTATCTGCTTGTTGAGTCTGACGTCACGCATCACAGTTTCTGGGTCCAAACGCTCTATCAGATGCCAAAAGTGAACAACAAATGTGACTAATATACTCTCACAGTGTGCTGTGATGCTATTGAAAATCATGAAGGTAGTGTTTATGTCCATGCCTAATCTCAGATGCTCAGACAGTGATTCATCTTTTATAAATGGTTCAAATATTGGCGTCTGGGATGGAGTACAAGTGCAGAAACTGTATTGAATACAGTGATTTTGTAAAAGATTTGCTTAGATTATTATAGTTTAGCATTTTTGGATTAGCGTTTGTTTTAGTGCTATTTTTAAATGTGCGGTAAACTTTATTTAGTTTTTGTTTCTTTCAATATTGGTTTTGTTAGTTTAGTTTTTACTTTGTAAACACCGTTCTATTTAGTTTTTATTTATTTCATTTTAGCCATTTTAAGCACTATTTTAGCTGAATTAGCTTGTCGGATGGTCATCAACTGTTTTTGTGTACCAAAAACATTTCCTAAAGATTTGTAATAAAGAAACATGGAGAAAATAAAAACATATTTTTAAAATACACATTTATTACATTATGTATCATTAGAAAAAAAATGTTGCCTGTTGTCATTTATTAAATAAATAACAAACTGGCCAGCACATTCAAATTTCCTCAGTCAGAATTTGGCCATTTGAATAAAAAACAATTAAAACATAATAATAATGTAGAGCTTCATGATTTTTTTCTAGCCCATCTTGAAAGATGTGAAAATTCATGGATAACAACAACAGCCTAATTAGTATTAAAATTAACTTTTAATATGGGGCGTTTTTTGGTGCTTCGGACAATTTTCATTGCAACTCGGACCATTTCATTGCAACTAATCAAGGTGTTCAAAACTCTTTTGAACAACTCTATTATTTGGATGTATCAGCTGTGTTTGATTAGGGTTGGAGCAAAACTGTACAGAGCTGCGGCCCTCCAGGAATTGAGTTTGAGACCCATGCTTTAAGGGCTCTGTAGTTCCGTAATAAATAGTCGCAGGTCAGATTAAGTGCTCAAGAAGTGGTTATTAATTCTAAAAAAAAGTTTATTATTCATTTATTGTTCATTTTTAATTTTTATTTCAGGTATTGAAAATGTTTTTGATCAAACTGTTGAGCATTGCTCACAGCAACTGCAGGGCCACAATGCAACAAATCACCAGCAGGTACAACAATGGTGACCAAGGCAATGTGTCAGTTTAGCCTTCTGTACAGCTGATGGTCCATATGGATCCCCATGCTAACTAAACTATATCGCCACCATCACAAAATGTATGGGAACCTGAGGACCGTAATAAACAGCTGCAGGTCAGATTAAGTGCTTAAGAATGTTCTAAAAACATTTTGAACAAAGAAAGCGTATTACTTTTTTTCTAATCATTTTTATTATTCATTTATTGTTCATTTTAATTTTTATTTCAAGTATCGTAAATGTTTTTGAGCAATCAATACATTTTAGTCTTAGTTTTTGTTTACTAAAACTACCTCTTATATGACATCAATTGTCATAAACTGCTGCTGAGATTGAGTTTCTCAATTGAAACAGGAAGAGGTTGGACTGTGAAAAAGTATTCCATATGTCTTAACCACACTTTTGAGATTTTTATTTTGAAGAGATCCAAACGGGAATATCTGTGTACATCTGTAATTCCCAGGAGTCTGCTAGTTACTGCTAGTAAAGGGGATCCCCTAAAAGGCGAAAGCCTTACACAACTCTGAAATGTGACTCAGGTCTGGTTTACGAGCCGGATGAGTTCTTTTAATATCTTCAAGTACAACCACAGCCGTCTTGGAAAGAGGTATTGGATCAAGGGTTGACATTTTCAGCTGAGGGTTTCCCCCAGTTCTTCCCTGTGGAGCTCGTCTAAGAGCACATGTCCAAGCTCAGAACCACAACTGTTTGCGTGTGTTTATGTTACACACTGATAATCTGTTTGTTTGCACTTGTTTCTTCACTTTTTACTTAGCTAAGGACTTTTACTAGGCTAATTTACTGCTGTTCTGATATTATAATGTGATATTTAATATAAAATTATATATTCGTTTATATTATAGACACAAACGTTTTATCACCGCTTATAAATTCTCCCTTAATGTTATTGATTAAAATGTGTTTAATTAGTAATAATATATCTTTAAGAATATTTGAATGCTTTTTCATTAATATTATTTTATTATTATTATTATTATTATTATTATTATTATTATTATACATGATAATGTTTAAAATAATAATAATGTAAGTAATAATAGGAGTGTAAGGAAAATTACATTTAATCTTTTTAAGCATTATCACTAAATGGAATCTTTCCTTCAATATTATACAAAATTCAACCTTAAAAAGTTAGTTTGACAGGTTTTAAAATAACCATTTAGATATTTAAAATATATTATTTAAAGAAGATGATTGATTGATTGATTGATTGATTGATTTGATTGATTGATTGATTGATTGATTGATTGATTGATTGATTGATTGATTGATTGATTGATTGATTGATTGATTTTTCTTGGACACTTATACTTGTCATCATCATTGTATCATTTTATGAAAAGAAGAATGAAAATGTGTGCAGTTGCATGTTTTTTTGGTATAATAAAGAAACACATGAATAAAAACAGCCATAGTGACATTTTAGTATCAAATAAGACAGCTAAATGATGAATAAATAAACTAATAAACAAACAAATCAACTTATTTTTACAATTTTCATTCATGATTTGTCATTTTAGTAGATATAATAATAATAATATAATAATAAGAAAAAAATGTATTTGTATAACACTTTTCCTACATACATACCACTCAAAGCGCTTCACAAACAACTAACAAGCATTGCAAAATAAACCAAATAAAAAAAATGTATAGACAAATAAAGCTAAATAAACAACAAATATATACTCAGATAAATGCATGCATGTACACGCATAAATGCATATATCTACACAATCACACACACAATAGTCCTTACACATGCATATACATGCACACACCTACACAATATACATATATAAATAAAATGCATACACTTCACATACTGTTATATTCATATGCAATTTTAAAAAGATGAGTCTTAACGCTTTTTAAAAACATAAATGCTTTGGGATTCTTTCACTTCATTTGGGATGAGGTGCTGCCAGATCGCATCAGATTGCAGAGTGAAATTCTAAAAGTTCAGCGCTAGAAGAGCGTAGCAAACAGTTTGGGTTATATTTCGATAAGCAGTCAGAAATGTAAGAAGGTGTCATGTTGTGTAGTGTAATAAAAGAATCTCAAAATCTATCCTTTGGTGCACTGGTAACCAGTGTAATTCTATTAATGCTGGTGTGATATGTTCTCGTTTCTTCAATTTCATAAAAATTCTGGCTGCTGAATTTTGTATCAGTTGCAACTTCCTTATAGAACCCTTAGGTAAACCAGTATGAATAGCATTGCAGTAGTCAAGCCGAGAGAAAATAATAGCATGAATGAATTTCTTAGCATCATTAAAAGATAGGAAAGAACGAATTCTGGCAATGTTAATGGGGATAGTTTCATCATTTCCAATCTTATTTATTTATTTGAAAATGAATCAATTGAATTATATATATTAATGTATTAATAATAATATGTACATCAATATATTTCCAACCAAATGTCATTTTTAACCTACTGTCCTTTTAAAGTGATGGAAAATGTTCCACCATTCCACTCTTATCTCCTTATTGAGCTGGTTATATCTCGCATGGCCAAGCTTTGAATTTCAAAACTGTCTCCATGTGCGTGTTTGCTACATTCTCCACCTAAAATCTTGTTTGTCAGGGTCGTCGCCATACAAGGGAACTGCTTACCTCAGCATAACCCGAATTCCTCACGTTATTTAGTGACAGAAATGTTGCTGTTCATCCATCATTGTCTCTGACAGTTGTTGTTAATTAGCTCACACTCTTGTAAAGGTCAGCTCTCCATTCTGACACATGCCCGACTCTTCATGTGACTCATCCGGAACACTCATTTCGTAACGAGTCCGGCGGCGCAGTGTTTGTCTTTGGGAAGAGTTTGGAGGGAAATCTCCCTAAAAGCCAGTGGGATTTCCCTCAATGTTTCCACAGCTGTCTTTCGCACCACCTGGAGCTCCGCATCAGAACTGGGCAACTCCTAACAGCTGCTCGTCTGTCCCTCTCGTTCCCTTCTCAGGCCACTTGGAGCACTTGACACCAGGCATGCTTTGTTTTTGCTGCATGTGCACATCAGGTTCCTTTAGATAACATGCATAGAAATCGAAGGCCAACTTTGAGGAATTCATGCATGATGCACGGTAATTGTACATGAAAATCGCGTACGTTACTGTACGTAACTGTACGTTTTATAGTTAAGAGTTTGAGTAAGATTTAGCACTGATGACATTTCTTCCTAATGTGAAATTAAATTGTCATTTACAACAATATTCCCCCCACAAAATAACTAGTCTCATCCACACGGTAATGTAACTATTGTACGTAACTATTTTACATAACTATTGTACATATTGTCAGGCTAATTCGTACGCGAACATACAATTTAATTTGTATGAAGACGTATGATTTTGAAAACCCCACCCCTAAATCTACCCCTCATTGGTGGATGAGCAAATTGTACTAAATGTGATAGTAGCTAATAGCTAATTTATTAATTTGTATGTCAATAAAGGCATGGTATAATTCAAACTAAATCGAAATAAGACTTGAAATGACATAATTTCAAACCATTAGTCTCAAACTCGATTCCTGGAGGGCCACAGCTCTGCATAGTTTAGCTCCAACCACTTCCAACTCACACCTGCTTAATAGTCTCTAGTAGTCTTGAACACCTTGGATCAGCTGTGTTTGATTAGGGTTGGAGCTACTGTGCAGAGCTGCGGCCCTCCAGGAATTGAGTTTGAAACCCATGTTTCAAACTAAATTCGGCCAAAACGAAGTTCTTTTTGAGTATGTTTTGAAACGGCTCACCAAAGCAAACTTTTTGGGGAGTTCATTTCGGTCCTAAAGAAATTTGAGCCACCATTGGTCTGTGACGATTACACAGATGGTGGGTGTGTTCTGGAACTCAACCTTCTATTGGCGTGCTTCGTGTCTATGCAGTTCAGTGTCAGACAGGAGAAAAGTATCCAGCACCAAGCAATATGAATGCTGGGTTGGGGCGTCAGAATGTGAGGAAACACGTCACTTAGTCTTATCAAACATCTTATTTGCCTTCAAACAAGGAACGAAAAATAACTTTGTTTATACTGTGGACGTAAGTTCCGAATTTCTATGAAACTGTGTTGAAATAATGTGTTTCAGATGTTTATGTACAGTTTTAGACAACACAACACAAATGTAATCATTCACTCACTCTCTCCACTCAATTTATTTGCCTAGCACTTTCAACAAACCACAATGGGTACCAAAGTGCTGTACAAAAAACACACAAAACGCAAGCAAATATACACAAAAACCAAAATACATAAACTCACATCACATGATTAAAAGCTAAAGAAAATAAGTGTGTTTTCAGTGACCTCTGAAAAGACTCAAAAGTTGGAGCTGTTCTTAAGGAGAGTGGAAGATCGTTCCAGAGTCTTGGAGCTGCTACTGAGAAAGCTCTATCACCTCGACATTTTAAAGCGTGATCGTGGAACTTGCAGATAGAGACGGTCCTTAGAGCGAAGAGATCTCACAGGTTGGTGTATATTAATTAGCTCAGAAATATACTCAGGGGCCAGGCCATGGAGGGATTTAAAAACATACAACAGAACTTTGTACTGAATTCTAAACTGGATTGGCAGCCAGTGTAGGGAAACCAGTACAGGTGTAATGTGTTCTCGTTTTTTTGTGCCTGTTAAGAGCCTGGCAGCTGCGTTCTGGAAATAATAAAATCATCTTTTATGATCATCATTTGCCTTCATTATATATTAATGAGCAGCATGGGCATTCTGCTAAAGATCTACTTTTGTGTATTATCCAGTCATTTGGAACATTAATGGTGATTTTATTATTTTTGGAGCTTTTACGCCCCTTTTATGGCCATTTGTTGTTAATGTTTTCAGAAGGTTTAACTTCAGAACAGGTAATAAATCAATATTTGGTGAACTAACCCTGATTATTAGTTACAACAAATGAAAAATGTGTTATTCAGACTAAAAATGTTCAGTTCTTTTGTAAGTAAAACCAAAATAAAACCACTATTAAAGTTGGTAAATCAAGAATTTTGAACTTTTTCCCACACCAAACCAAAAATGATACAGACACGTGTTATAACAGTTTATTTGCTATATAGTTTAGAAATAGTAATGAAATGTGTAAAGATCTCAGTTGTCAGATAATGGTAATAGAAAAGGACAGAATATACAGCATATATGGATTACAATCAACCAAAAATACTCAACTTTAATAGTTTCCAAGGCTCATCGCAGCAGCGTCTTCACTTCATGACATGTTGGTTTTAGTCCACTGTATGTATCTGATATAATGTGTCACAGCTTATTTTATTTGCTATTTTCACTTAGATTAATGAACTACTGTGTCCTGTATAGCTTTAAATTATATCTGTTTTCTGAATATTTATTTGTTTGACTGCATATATACATAATGTTTAAATTTAAGTAAACATTTTGGTCATTAAATGCTCTAATAATGAGATCAAATACTCTTTGGATCTGTGGGAATATTAATGCTTTATCCACATTAAGATCAAGAAATGGAAACCAGTGTGGATTTTCCCTTCCCAGTGGAAATATTTGTCTGTGATTCACTCCCAGATGAACTTTAGCTTTGACCTTGTGACTTTT
This sequence comes from Danio aesculapii, assembly GCF_903798145.1. NCBI lineage: Eukaryota > Metazoa > Chordata > Actinopteri > Cypriniformes > Danionidae > Danio > Danio aesculapii. Next base: position 43,087,326 of record NC_079438.1, read on the forward strand.
GTCACACAATCATTGTGTGATTCACCCTTTGAGCTTATGGAAACTTCTATATCTTGTGACTCGCTACCTGTTTGTGTATGTGGTTGTCCTTTGTGACTTTGGACCAGATATGAGAAAGTGTAGTATTTTTGATCAACTAGAGCAGGGGTGTCCAAACTCTGTCTTGTAGGGCCGGTGTCATGGAGAGTTTAGCTCCAAACCTAATCAAACACACCTGAACCGGCTAATCAAGCTCTTACTAAATATACTAGAATTTCCTGGCAGGTGTGTTTAAGCAGGTTGGAGCTAAATTCAGCAGGACACAGACCCTCCAGAACAGAGTTTGGACACCCCCTTAACTAGAGGCTCAATTTAATATAATATAACAGGGTTGTTTTCAGATCTCTAATGCATCTCTGTGTATGCCTAGTGACGATTAAAGGGACAGTTCAGGCTATAGGAAAAAAAATACTGTCATCATTTACTCACCCTCATGTCAGAATGATTTACTTCTTACATCAGCCTCTACATCGGTCAACAAACCAGTTTTTTTGTTTTTAGCTTTACAGCCTTTTTATGATCATCATTTCCTTTCATTATGTATTAATGAGCAACATGAGCATTCTACTGAACATCTAATTTTGTGTTTCATTATTTACTTAGTCTTGTTTAAAACCATTATGGGTTTCTTTCTACTGTTGAACAAAAAAGAAGATATTTTGAAAAATGTTGGAAACTAAAAATTGACTTCAATAGTTGTTCTCATGCTTAATGGTTACCGGTTTTTAGCGTTCTTCCAAAATATATATGTATGTATACAAATTTGGAATGACTTGTTGGTAATTAAATAGCGTGTCTCTTTAACAAGCATACTGAACATTTTGCTAAACATCTACTTGTGTTTCACACTGTCGTTTGATACTTTATTGGTGTTTTAATCATTTTGGAGCTTTTCAGACTATTTATAGTTACTATTCACTTTCATGGACAGCTTAAACATTCTTCTAACCATCTACTTTTGTGTTTCACACTGTCGTTTCATACTGTAATGGTGTTTTTATCATTTTGGAGCTTTACAGCCCATTTATAGTTACTATTCACATTTGTGGTCAGCTTAAACATTCTCCTAAACATCTACTTTTGCTTTTCACATTATCGTTTGATACTTCACTGCTGTTTTTATCATTTTGGAGCTTTACAGCCTATTCATAGTTACTATTCACTTTCATGGACAGCTTAAACATTCTTCTAAACATCTACTTTTGTGTTTCACACTGTCATTTGATACTTTAATGGTGTTTTTATAATTTTTGACCTTTACAGCTCATTTATAGTTACTATTCACTTTCATGGACAGCTTAAACATTCTTCTAAACATCTCCTTTTGTGTTTCACACTGTCGTTTTGATACTTTAATGGTGCTTTTATAATTTTGGAGCTTTACAGCCTATTTATAGTCACTATTCACTTTCATAGACAGCTTAAACATTCTTCTAAACATCTACTTTTGTGTTTTATGCAAGAAGGAAAGTTGGTTTGGAACAATACGAGTCATTTTCAGGTGAAATTTCCTTCTGCTTTCCATACTTTGCGGTTTGTCTGTCTGACAGAAAAGGAACCATAAGTTCAAAAGTGGAAGGAAAAACAGAGATATAATATGATTACATCAACAAACCTGTTTACACTCCAGTCACTCTCCCCATCAATAACTCAAGTCAACACACACACACACCGTGATGTTTACTAATGTAAGCATACACACACAGAAGGTGCTGTCTGTCTGGAGCGGCTCCACATCTGCGGCAGGAGCACATGATATTTATGAAATGGGAGTCATTATGAGGGCCAAACATCCATTAGAGCTGTAAGAGCCGCTGCGAAAGTGGACGAGGGCTCATAAAATCGAGATCAACTGAGGATTTAGCCCGGATAATAAACAGGTTTTGTTCGGGGAAATGAGACGCTGATATTGAAGCTCATCTTCGTGAGTTTTCTTTAGAGGTTATTTAGTTGTTTTCCAACATGGGTGTCTGTATGTGTTGGTTCAACAGTCGGCACTGGCATGCAAACACATGTACGAGCTTTGGCTGAATCTGTTCTAACCATACACTCATGTCTCATGGGAGGAAAAGGGGAAGCCAGAACAATCAGCCTGTGATGAGTGGAGGGAGTTTACAGTAAAGCGGCCCCTCTGTGCCACCAGTCTGCCCACCTGCCCCTTTGCCCTCATGGGAAAGAAAGCAAAGATAAGCCAGTAAATAATAGCTGTTTGAGGCATGGGGAGGGTCGGGCTTAGGTCATTATCTGGACAACTGTGACTAAGAGTTATTCTGCTGATCTGAGTGCTGGTAGATTGTACCATCTGGTAAAGAGAGAGGGGTGTGGTGAAACTGCTGTTCTAGAAATAGTCATTTCCTCTCTTATTCGAGAGCTTTTTTTCTGTTTTTCTATTCCCTTTATCTGTTATAGATGAAAAAGGGGGCTGAAAATCCCCCTTGTGCGTCATACTGTCTGTGACTAAGTTATAAAATAGTCTTTGAGGGAATCTTTTAAGTTGGAAGATGAGAGGAAATTAAATTTAAAAAGAAGTTTGTTTACAATATTCAGCGATATTATAGGCCTTTATTCATCTGCAAAATGCTTTTAATGTACAGCTTTCTAGTTGAGATGAGTAATAGTTTCACATAAATAATTCTTTGCTGAACAAAATATAAAAATAAGCAAGTAATTTAGCAGATGGTTATTAAATAATGTGCATAATTGTTTTTGAATGAATAAAAATTTGAATGCAAATTCTTTAAAAGGATTCAGTGCTGCACATTTTGGTAACAAATCATTTATCAGCCATTATTATTAAGCATATTTACAAGCATTGTTTTTTAAGCTTTTTGGAGAGATTTCTTTCTACACACATTTCTAAACATATTATTTTTAATAACTGATTTCTAATAACTGATTTATTTTATCATGATGACAGTAAATAAATTTGACTAGATATTTTCAAGACACTTCTATAGTTTAAAGTGACATTTAAAGGCGTAACTAGGTTAATTAGATTAACTAGGCAGAATAGGGTAATTAGGCAAGTTAGTCTACAGAACAAACCATTGTTATACAATATCAAAAAAATATATAGCTTAAAGGGACTAATAATTTTGACCTTAAAATGTTTTTATTCTAGCCGAAGAAAAAAAACAAAAAACTTTCTCCAGAAGAATGAATATTATTTATTACATTTATATTTATTATTTATTATATATTTCACAGACATACTGTGAAAATTCCCTTGCTCTGTTAAACATCATTTAAGAAGTATTAAGGAGGGCTAATAATTCTGACTTCAACTGTACATACGAATATATTTAGTTTCAAACTGAATTGAAACTTTTAAATTGTCAGCTACCTCAGTTTAAAGGGCACCTATTTTACCCCTTTTTTAAAGATTTAACACATCTCCAGTATGTGTCTCCAGGATGTGTTTGTAAAGTTTTATCTCAAAACACCCTTCAGATTATTCATTACACCTTTTAGAATATTGGAATTTTCTGCTTTGAACACAATGTAGCTGTTTTTGTACCCTGTGCCTTTAATGCTGGTTCTCCCCGCCCACCATTCCCACGTGCCTGTCAGAGTGTGCCTCAATCTCTGGTGGTCAGATAAGCAGCACAATGACAGACATGAAGAAAGCAGATGTCTCGTAACGTTTGTGATAAATACTACAGTAAGAACTTTCCCAATGATTATTTGATGTAATAGTTGTGGAGTTTATTTAAGCCTTTCTGCAACGATGAGTCAAACACAATGTCGTTACAAAATTCACACACACACAGTTCGCTCGTTTAATTTTGCACAGTTTTTGCTCTGCAAATGTGACAGAATACACGTTAATATCCACTGCTGTATGGATATCCGGCATGTTAATGTGCAAAATAAACCTGATTTAACTTCTTCAAACCGGGATTGAAGCATCTTCTTTTATAAATCTACTGACACTATGTGGCTGTGGTGACGAATTACAGCAATTTTACAGTATTTATTACAAACATGCACTGTTTTAAAAACATTTTTAAACTGTAAAACTAATTTTTGATCACATTTGATGATAATTGATGATCACAGAGCGTTGAACAGATCTTTTAATCCCAGTTGCTTTGCGCACGTCTTGTCTTGTTGATATGATTATACGTGTTATTACGGAGACATGTTGATCAATTCGGCGGGCGGGGAACCCTTACTACTATGTCATATTGCATTGGGCCTCAAAATGGGAGAGAATTGCATCCTTTTCTGATGTCAGAAATTTAAAAAAGAGACTTATTGTGTTTACATGACCCCAATATGACTGTGGACCCACTATAACTACACACAGATCTGTCCAAACAGCTTCCAAAAGATCATCATAGGTGCCCTTTAAATCCAGAAATGTTATTAAAATGTAAAAGACGTTCTCAGTTGAAATTTTATTGGCAGGCTTGCCTATATATGCACAGTGACACATGACACAAATACCACAGCATCTGATGGGGGAGATATATACTGTTGCGCACTCTATCGAGTTGATGTATGTATCATTTGATTACAGAATCCTGTTGAATAATTGATAGCATAGCGTCGTTCGTCAGAGGCTGGAACTGGAGATCTGTCCATTTCCCAGCCCAGTTGCAATACGGAAAGATGACGTTGGCGATCTGCAGACCGCTGCCCTAACTGAGCGGTTAACCGGCCCGCTAATTACCATGGCATTTGGGTTCACATCCTTCAGACCATTAACCCACAGGGGACACAGCAAGCACATGTCTAAAATGACTTCTTTCATTTCATCATCTCTCCGCTCACTTCTCCTTGACCTCTTCCGTTGTATGGCCTCTTCTTCGTCAACCCTCAGCCTCCTCCTCTGGAGGAACCATGAATAATACATCAGGCTTTACATCACCGTTTGTAAGGCGACAATGTTAGCATGTCAAGGCACGGCATTCGATCCGCTCTTCCAATGACAAGATGGAATATGTTGGCCGGTATTGGTTTTCAGTAGGCACGGCTGAAATATTGATGAGGGCTGAGGCGGTTTTTCCACTGTGGTTAAGCTAGTCACCAGCCACTTCACCCTTTCGCCATCACTTGATACGGCCTGCCCGATGCTAGGCCACAGTCAGCGAGAGCGAGCAAGAAAAGAGACATTTTCCATCTGCTGTGAAATTAGAGCAGCTCATTACGGCGGAGTGCTGAACGTGTGTGTATGTGTGTTACATGTGATGTGTCCGACATTTTGATGTGTGAGAAGGTGACGAGGGTAGGGAGTCCACACCTTGAGTTTTTTGGGCTGGATTAACGATCAATGGGTTGAATCGGCGTTCGGTAACTCAAACAGCACTATGAGGAATCGTTAAAACCCCTCTCAGTGGAGCAGATGACTCAATGCAGCGCTTCCTGAATAAACCATGACTCCAAACGCGCATCAATAATGCAAAGCACTACTGTAACGCATACAGCCGGGAGAGCGTAATGGTACAACAGTTGGATCTAACGTTTATCAAGTTTTCGCAGACCTAGTTTAGTTCCAGGGTACGCTAATATCCTGAATGAAATGCACTCTGAAAGTGGGCCATGCTGTGTTTTTTCCCCTCCTTCTTCTTCTTCATGTCCTCATCATCATTTAGAGTGGGTATCTGTATCTGAGCCAGTTCGGGTCACTTCTCGCCGCTCTCCCAGGAGTCGCTTTATTTCCATTCCTCTTCTCGGTCTTCAGCATTTAACGCAAGTAGAGCAGCGACTGCTTCCGCGTGTTTTGTGTATGATGAGCTAACAAAGTGCAAAAAGTCTTCACAAGTGGATTTATAAAAGGTTTGTGATGTAAGGCAGCCCGGGGCAAGTTGTCACTCTATTTACTCCATTTAATGTGTCTCGGGGGGGCGTTTATTTTTGAACGGAAGCTTCACACAAGACTTGGCTACTTAAAACTACCAAGCATTTTCACTTTTATTGGCAGGGTATGAACATATGGTTTATTGAATGCAGTTAGTGGTGTGTGTTCTCACAGTGAGAATTAGCTAACAGTGATTAGGCACTGACAAAAAGCAATAGGAAAAATGCAATAGATCATTTGTGCATTTATATATAGCAAATTATGTGTGAATGGTGGCTTAGCACTGTCGCCTAACAGCAAGAAGGTCACTGGTTCGAGTCCTGGGCCAGGTGGCATTTCTGTGTGGACAAATCACCAGCAGGTATAACAATAGTGACCAAGGTAATGTGTCAGCTTAGCCTTATGTACAGCTGATGGCCCAGATGGGTCACCATGCAAACGGCACTATATCAAAATGTACGGGAACTTGAGAACCTACTGCTGACATTATGGTCCCATATACAACAGGAGGCCCACTGCCAGCATCATTCCTCGCTATGTGGGTAAAGTCAATTTGTGTTTAAAATATAATGGTGCATAATGAGATTCTTTTTAGATTTTTATTAAAAATATATATTTTTAAATATTGTATTTACACTAACTGACAAAAGTATTCACTACCTGACAAATCCAAGTTTTAGTAAATGACAAATAATAACTTGACTTCTAGTTGATCATTTGATATCAGAAGTGGCTTATATGAAAGGCAAAGGCCTCTAGATTACGCTTATTTTACCAAAATAAAATATGATCATGCCTTGATTTTTAATTATTTAATTAGGACAGTAAGATCTGACTTTGCTTAGACAAAGGTCTTTTCACTTAACAGAAATAATGTACAGTATAGAATATAAAGTCATGGTGCAGTGGAAAAGGAATTAATATTGTGGATGACTCCTATGAGCTTGGAGGACTGCAGCCATACATCTTTGCAATGACTCAAATGACTTATTAATAAAGTCATCTGGAATGGCAAAGAAAGCGTTCTTGCAGGACTCCCAGAGTTCCTCAAGATCCTTTAGATTCATCTTATATGCCTCCTCCTTCATCTTACCCCAGACATGCTCAATAATGTTCAAATCTGGTGACTGGGCTGGCCAATCCTGGAGCACCTTGACATTCTTTGCTTTCAGGAACTTTGATATGGAGGCTGAAGTATGATAAGGAGCGCTATCCTGCTGAAGATTTTACCCTCTCCTGTGGTTTGTAATGTAATGAGCAGCACAAATGTCTTGATACCTCAGGCTGTTGATGTTGCCATTCACTCTGCAGATCTCTCGCACGCCCCCATACTGAATGTAACCCCAAACCATGATTTTTCCTTCACCAAACTTGACTGATTTTTGTGAGAATCTTGGGTCCATGTGGGTTCCAATAGGTCTTCTGCAGTATTTGTGATGATTGGGATGTAGTTCAACAAAAGATTTATAGGAAAAATCTACCTTCTGCCACTTTTTCAAATGATCAACTAGAAGTCAAGTCATTATTTATTGCTCTTACAACTGCAATCAATGACAAGACTTTTGTCACGTAGAGCAAGAAATCAGAAACTAAATGTTTTCCTCAAAGCTATTCTCTCCTGCATGCGGAAAGCTGGAGTGTTTACTACAAAATGATGTAAAAACATCTGTGCTGACATCTGTTCAATTGTATTTGTAATCATTTGCCATTGCACTGCCAAGCATAACCAATTAGCATTAACTAATACTGATATTGCGCACTAATAGCTTACAGTTTATTACCACTAACAGTTCTAGATTCCCGAGGCTTTACAGACTCTCCAGAATGTATAGACTCTTGAAGCATAAATCAAACCTGGCGCAAAATGCACAGGTTGTCCTTGCTAAATAAATTCCCCAATGCAGCACTCGAATAGAAGAAAATGTTTTTCTGTTCTTCTAATGCGTCTGCTCTCGCACACCATGGAATTAACTTCCCTTCGCGAGCCGACTTTGATTGATTTCAAGGTCTTTCTGTTGAGCTGAGTGCTTTCAGTCCTTTGTAAAGCATCTGTTCTAACATATTTGTAGTCGTATTTCATATTCGTCCATTGGACAGGAGTGTTAACATTTTGGCTGAATTTCTTTGTTTTTTTTCTCCTTCTGTGCTCTAAAGAATCAAGAATGGGCGTAAAGAATGTACAAGCTAATATTTATTTATTTTTTTGTTTGTTTGCTTTACTTATTTATCTATCTATTTATTAGTTAGTTTGTTTTTTATTTTTTATGTATTATTTTGTTTGTTTATTTATTTTTACTTGTTTGTTTGTTTGTTTATTTATTTATTTATTTATTTATTTATTTAGTTTGTTTTACTTATTTATTTATTTATTAGTTTGTTTGTTTTTTATTTTATTTAGTTTATTTGTTTATTTATCTTACTTGTTTGTTTATTTATTTATTTGTTTGTTTCTTTTTTATTTTATTTCATTTTATTTTTGTTTGTTTTTTCTTTTCTTTTCTTTTTTGTTTTTTGTTTATTTTACATATTTATTTATTTGTTTTTTATTTTATTGTATTGTATTTTTATTATTATTTTTTTATTTAATTTAATTTTAATTTTTTGTTTGTTTTATTTTTTTATTTATTCTTATTTTTTGTTGTTTGTTTTATTTTTTTTATTTATTTACTTGTTTACTTATTTATTTATTTTATTTATTTAATTAATTCATTAATTCATTCATTCATTATTTATTTATTTATTTATTTATTTATTTATTGAGTAGTAAAGGAATATAAAATATTCTGTCATATTTTATTTTATGGTACAATTCTCACTATCAATAAACCATTTACTATGAATTTAGCCACAATAAACTCCTAATATGCAGCTTATTAATATTATGAATAATATGAAGCTTATTAACCAAATTACTTATATAAAATGTGCTGAAACAACTCAATTCCTGAGTTTTTTGGGGGGGACAACTTAATTATTTTTTTGTTCAATCCAAACTAGTAAGTTAACTTAAATTGTTCATGTTGTCCCAACACAAATCTATTGTGTGGAAGCCTGCAATATTTACAGCTATTGGGAAGGGATGTTGAATAAGATCATGCACTATATGTACTTTATAGGTACTAATAAACAGTCCGTATTATAATAATAAGCAGGTAATAAACCTCTTGTTAATAGTGAGAATTAGTACTTAAACTAAAGTGTTACGGAAAGTTCATATTTAACATGTTATCACCCCGAGAGACTCTTGAGTCATAAAATGATTACAGTGCCGTAAAATAATGTGGGAAGGCAGGTCGAAAATGGCAGCATAAACGTACCTCTTATCTCTCTATCTTTTTTCTTTACAATGGAAAAATCATTTGATTACAGGTGCTGGTTCATAACCTAACCTTTAATCTGCTCCAGTCTGCTGTCTTCAGCATAAAAGGTCCAAACCTCAATTAAAGTTTAGCTTGTGTGACTTAATCATTCCCCAATGGAAAATAAATGCTGTTTATCGCAAGGTTACAAGCAGAGACATGTGGCACATTTCTTGAACACGCTCCTCCAAAACAGTACATTCTGCATCTCAAATCAATCTTACCAGGCAGAAAGCTCCATGTTCTTTAATAGAAAATACATTTGATTGAAAAAATAAAATGTAGAAACTAAAATGAAGAAATTTCAGCTCCGATTAAATACATGCAAAGGTCGCAAAAGGATGAACAACTGCTGTCCCAGACCGTCTGTCTTCCATCACTGAGTGGTTTATGATCATCATAATATAATATTTCACATGCATTATGCTGCGGCAACTTAAAGTCGTGGATTTTCTTTGATGCTGATGAACTGTTCTGATACTATTTGATCATATTGATAATGAGCTTTAGAATTATTGATGCTGGTGCTGATGAAATGACTTGAAATAATGAGCAAATATTATATAAATGTTTGATATTAGTTTAAATATTTGTCAGATGCACTATTTTAGAAATATTTTCTCTCTTGTAAATGGTTTTTTACCTCTCATGATGGTGGTAATTCATTTTCCATTCTTGCTGTCTTTCTACACTTGACATTATGGTAACACTTCATTTAGATGGGCCCTGATGCGCATTTTGTTGACTGATTACTTCTCACTTCTCAAGTCAACTTACATTAACTCCAACCTAATAGTCTTCTTATATTCTAATGAGAATTAGTTAGTGTGTAGATGCAATGTAACTTCACATTGGGTCAAATACAGACAAAATCCAACATTTACTTAGTTTTTTTTTATTAAATGTATTAAGACACACTGGTTAAACCAATTGTTGGGCTTGTTCGTGTTTGACCCAAAGTTGGGTTATAACAACAACTCAGTGTTCGAGTGTTGGATAAATGTAAACATTGTTCATGTGCTGTAATGCATCATTAGAAGTAATAGTAACAGGATCAATTGCCTTTTTAAAAGAGCCCGCTCAGTTTTTGAGTTTTTATTGGTTTTAATGCTGATAAATATTATGTATTTTAATTTTTAAATAGTAAGCTGATATATATTTGTGATCAAAATAGTATTAAAATCTTGATTACAACAAGAAAGTTGTTACAACAAGCATACATTTCTAAAAATGCTGATCTTTTGAACTATTTATTCAACAAAATGTCTTTCTAAGTTCTGTATTTCCAGCATGATCTCACGAGGTAACGTAACTTATTACGTTTTTTCAGTTTAATGACTAATTCATATGAATTCGAACGAGTTCAGTCGTATGGAAATGTACGATTTTAAAAAGGAGGCATGGCACCCAACACCGCCCCTAAACCCAATCGTCATTGGGGAATAAGCAAATCATACTAAAATGTACGAATAAGATTGCACGAATTCATATGAAATAGCCACTAAATAAGTTACATATTGCCGTGAGATAGCGTTGGTCTTTAACAAAAGTATTAAGTTATGTAAAAAAATGTATTTGCTTAAACTTACAAATTAAAGTTCTGCTGCCTTACAAATGTAAGTAGACTCAACCAAACATGAGTAAACTTGAAGATAACTCACCGTAGACTTGCAAGACACTAGATACATTTCTTGATAATGTATATTTTGATAGTAGTAGATGTTTAAGATTATTAGGGTACATCAACAATCTAGATGTCAGCGATTCAGCCTGTGCAGATTGCTGGTAAACACAGTTTGCTAACGTACTACAAATTCGGCATTTTGGACTACAAGTTCCAGTCATGCACCGCTCAAACACACCGGTTCTGAGTTCCAGTTATGACAGACACAGCTGAATCTGCTCGTGTACTGATTTTAAGGACTATTTAAACAGTGCACACACACATTTTGTTATACTGATTGTGAACATTACGATGGGATTTCCTTGCCTTCCGTGTTTGAACCTTGCTTTGTTTTGTTTGTTTTATGTTGCTTGCTGTCTGCTTTTTAACCATCCGCCTGTTGTCCGTTGTGTTGACCATTGCTTGCCTGACTATTGTTAATAAACCTGCATTTTGATCCGCACCTCCGTTGTCCAGCGTCCCATTCACATTACAGAAGACTCAGCAAAGAGGTGTGCGTGTGTGCTGTGTATACAGTATAGTCCATGTAATCAGTTCATAAGCAGCTACCAGCTGTGAGTGTGTAAAATCAACGGAATGAGGAACAGGTGCATGCGAGCGGTGCATGAATGGAACTTGTAGTCCATATACTGGTGGATTTGTAATTCTTTAGAGAAGTGTGTTTACCAGCGATCTGCAGCCGCTAGATTGCTGGTGATAATAACAGTAGACAAACATGTGTTTGACAAGTTTTATAACATTGAAACCTAGTTTTATCCCCCCAAATAGCTCTTGGAGTGTAAATGAATGGCTGAAATGCATACAAATGCATACAAATGTTGTTGCTTTGCGTTGTTTTGTTATATCCTCACCTTCACAAACTTTTTTGTAACGTTTTCAATGCCATCTATCAACTTAACCCCGAAAAACGATAAGCATTTACTGAATGAAAAAACGACAGCTTGATCATTCTGCCATAAATAACTCACACATACATTTTAACATGCAAAACTGTGAGTGACGATGACAGAATCTTCACATTTGGTGTTCAAAATTGCGGCATACACATTTGCTATACAATGACATAATATATACATAGTTATTTCGGTTTAATGCTGTAAATTGAGACTATATTTACAAGACGTGGCATGTTTATGTGCTCGGGGTGTCAAACTGAAGCACATTTACATATATATGCACTGTGTATGTGTGTGGGTCACGTCTTAAGCACATAAAAAAGCATGTCATGTCTTGCAAATTCTCCCGCTGGTAATGGAGGCCGTTACGCTGTTAGAGCTTATATCAGCAACCTGGACCATAGCTTAAACGATTTCTATTCTGCTATAAATGTGAGAGTTAGCTTGGCCTACAGGGGGTAGAGTGAGGGATTATGTATGTGTGAGGGAGAGAGAGAAGGATGGAGAGAGATTCAGAAAGCTAGAGTCCCATAGTGTCTGCGTGCTATTATAGTCATTAGCTGAGACGGCAGTTGGATCATGCTCACTAAGTAAATTCAGCCTTTGGTGCCAATTAGAATAAAGCATCCGCATCTGTCACAGAGGACAGAAGACGCTTCTTGGGATGATGTGGAATTCAATTTTAAATGGTCGGCTGATCCCACGGGATGATGGAGGAGGAGATGAGAAGGAAGGGAAGAGAGACACTGTCCGTGTTCAGACCTCCAGGATTTGTCAATATCATAGATTGAGGGATTCTTGGATGCAACTAGCTAATTTTGTAATGAAGGGTCTCCTTAAGTCTTAATTCATACAATTTAAGGCCATTATAAGGTCTTAAAGCAGAACGAATTAATAAAGTTATCGCATTAACTGTTGCATGTGCTGGAAATGAAATGAGCATAGCTTAGTGAATGTTTTTGTTTTCCGTTTCAAATACATTTAAACAGCATTTAATCAAATGTAATTTACTAAATATGAACAATCGATAAATTAAGTTTTGCTCTGAGACATGTATGAATGTATTTAAGTGAGTTTACTAAAAACAGGAACAAATATGTGTCACTGGGGTTTGAAAAGTACTTTCAAACCCTTTTTTAACCCACTGTTTTTCTTCTTTGTTCTTCTTTTAGTATCTGTTTCTTAATTTACTAAATTTTCACAGAGGACAAGGCTTCTTATCTCATTAATTTTGCTTCCCAATTAAATATATCTTGATTTACCCGACATTAAAAACATAGTTTTGCAGTGTTATCAAAGGGTAGAGTACAATATGTTACAAGTGGATTTTAATACGATGTGGTTAAACTTGCTTTTAAAGAATTTCTTGATGTATTATGATCCAAATTATTAATTTCACTTAATTTACATGCATTTAAAAAAGATATTAAGTCTTAAATGTTACTTCGTAAAACCTGCATGCCTTATAATGACTCTAACCAAGCATTAAGGGCTCTATTTTAATGATCTAGTCGCAAAGTCTAAAGTGTAAAAGCATTAAGGTCTTGTCCGAATCCATTTTTGCTATTTTAAGGATGGAAAAATATGCTCTGCGCCCTGGCGCATGGTCTAAAAGGGTTGTGTTTATTCTATTAATGAGTGTGTTTTGAGCATAACGTGCATTAAACCAATTAGAGTTTCATTCCCTTTAAGAGTCAGTTGCGTCGTGCCATGGCGCATTTGCATTTACATGACGAACTTTGTAAGTGGAAAAATTAAATGCTTCACTAGCGAGAAAACAGTTAAACAGACAATCTGCAGCGCGAGGATAAAGAACGAGCCTCCTCCATTCGGCCTCTTTACTTTCTCTTTACTTTACTTTTATTCCTTACTCCTTTTCTTTTGTGGAGTAAGAAAATGTTCTTGTACGCACTCCACTGAAGACATCTATCAGCCTATATATTTAATTTAGTTTAAGATTTGTGTCAGCTTTTCTAAATTCAGTTCTAATTTTCAGCAAATAAATAAATGAACAATAATAACAAAGTGTGGTCAAAAAACGGAGTTATATCCAAACACAAGTCCTATTCTTATGCCCATATGGTGATGCAAATGTCTCCAAAACACAACAGGTGGACAAATCTAAACTTGTTTTTATTAAGTCAAATCTAAATATGCATATAACAAATAATACTACTAATAATAATCACATTATACAAATGTCATGAATAAACTGAAAAAGCATGTAAAGGTATTTGTGTATTGTTGTACATCCTGTTTGTATTAAGCAATGTCTAAGCGTTTGAACCTGCATAGGTGCATAACTAACACGATCTGCGCTGGATTTTAGACCAGCTTTTAGTTGGTCAATGGCACCGTCTATTTTAGTTTCTCAAAATAGCAACGCTCCAACAATGCGCGTTAACACACCTCCTTTTTAAACCAGCACACCCATGAGTACACAAAGGGGTGCAAATGGATTAGCTATTTAAACACCGTTGCGCAAAATGTAAAAACTACTGTTGTGCGAGTCTGGAAATAGCAACAAATCACGCCAAACACGTCTTGCACCTTATTGCACTGGGTGTATGATAGGGCCCTTAATATTTAATATAAAATATGTTTGAGAACAATGATTTAGCTGTTCACTTTTTTCGTTAACAAATTTGAGTGGTTTCATTGTAAATATATATGCTGTTGTCGTATATTTTTAGTATATAGATCATTCAATCATGAACTTTTTTACATCAGGAGTGTATATAATCTACAGTAGGATGGAATATGTTAAATATGGCACTTATAAACTGATAAAATGAAAGTTCAAGTCACTATGGTTGATCTGTCATTAAATAATTCCTTTAGCATTTATTTATTTTGTAATATAAATATCCAAATGGTCCATCACCAACGGCAGGTGTGGCAGAAGCTACTTTGGGATGCCGTGTGTACATAAATGTTTTTTTACTATACTAGTGTTAAGTTCCATTCCACCGTGGGACGGCTGTGGTTTTGGCCTCCACTCAACCAAGCCAGTCTAAAGCCACAGTCTACACGGGCACAATGCCACGCAAAAGCACAAACACTTGCTCAACCATAATCATCATGATGCCCGTTGGCAGATCTACTAGTGATGATGTCATTTCCATACTCGTTGCCAGTGCTGCTGGTCATGATGTCACTTCCTCTGAGGCGCTTCCTTCGATCTCTCAGTTTCGCTAATCGCTAATAGCAGACTCTTGGGTCAGGAGCGGTTTTGTTAGAGGAGATTATTCAAAGTCAGCCTGGCGGACTGAATTTCCATGCATATTATTAGAGTGGTGATTGAATTCGTCCACCGGGCTGATTTTAGTCCTGCTGTGCTGAGTGGAGGTTGTGCATTGCGCCTGAAGTTTCCGGCTATTTTTAGGCCGGGTGAATTGTGTGTGTTGTGTTCTTGTATGAAACTGTGCGCAGACTGATGGGTAAATTTCTTCTCTCACTCTGGAAGAAATGACACCACAATCTCTCCATCATGCAGAGGGGGCACATTATTTAGAGGCTGCCTGCCAGTCAAAGCAGAGAGATGTGACTGTGTGTGTGTGTGTGTCTACTTCATCTTATTTTTGGGTGCAAAACTGTATCCAAATTTAAAGTGAGCTAACTTTGGAGAGAGAAAAAACTAACAGTACTTTTGAGAACATCATCACTTGTCAACTATGAATAAGACAAATACATATTGTATTGTATGCTAACAAATAATCATCAACAGTCACAATTAAATAGTTCTTTAATCGAATATCATTATACAATATGAGATAAATATTACCAACCCAGGCTCATTCTGAAAACGTACACCTATATACATTTTTGCAGGTTGCAAAATACGTCCCGGGAGCTACATTTTTCATAGTTTTTGTTTTCGCGCATCCACCAGAGGCCGCTGTGTACACATTTGAGATCTCTTGCGGGTGCCATTCGCGCCTGCTGTTGTCGCATAAATCCACACAGGCCACTGTTGATTGACTGTCGACTGACTGACAGATCAACTGACCCACCCTCCTCCTTCTCTTAACCCAACCAATCGTGTTTCCAAAAGCACAGATTGACCTGCCCACCCCTTTCACTAAACCCAACCGACAGTTTTAAAAAGCAATCCAGAAAAAGAAAAGTCCCCTGTTTTTTCCACGTTTTCAAATTTTACCACATTCTCACCCTGTTATTTATTTGTTTATTTTATTTTTTGACTTCTATTTTTATCTTACCTGCTTTCTAGAATCGTTCTTCACCGGACTCAAACCCCGTCGTTGTGGTCCCCTCTGCATCTCAAGTCCACCACATACATGGCGAGCTAACTGGACAAACTGGTAACAGCAGGAAAGCTGTCCATATGGAGGTAAGCGGTCACCTGTTAAGCGCAAAAAGAAACAACTTCATAACGCACTGTAGTGTTCATTTTAAAAACAAAATGCAGCCATATGTGTTTCTGGCTAAATTTGTGATCTCCAGAAATGTATACAGGGTCGCGTTTTCAGAATGAGTCTTGAGTGTTGAATATTACTTGTATTATAATAACATTAATTATATTTCTATAATTATTTCTTTGTAATTAGTTCCCTTATTGAAAGCAGCTTGTTAAAGCTTCGATTTTAGCACTGAAACCAGTAGCCTACTGAAAATACGCAGGGTATTTTTCAGGCTTGCTTGTGAACCACAAATTCTTATTTGGAACTGTTAGTATGAATTATATATCCACTTTTGCTGAACGTTTTGCAACACCCCTCCTAATACTTGAATCTAGGTCTTCCAATCCATTCCATGGCCAGAAATGTATAAACCATGAACACTACTTCTACAAACACCTGTGAATGCATGGCTCGTTCTCAGGAGCTCAGTGAATTCAAGATGCTAAATATTACTACTAAATAATCCACAGTAAACTATTGGTTATATTGTAAACATGGAAGCAATGGGGTATATGCACACAAACTTTCTAATTTCAGTCAGCCAGCCCCAGGGCTTCTGGTGAATCCCATACAAAATCACCACGTTTAAAATATGATTTCTTTAAAAAAAAAACAGCCATCTTCACTGCCTGGGTGAGATATGATATAAAGTGGGTATCAGACCAAACAAGAAGCACTGCAGATTATATTTTAATTACATTACAACATCGATGCTGTAAAAGGAACAATATGAAATTAAAAACAGTCCTATAAAGCTTTTCATCACTGGCTGAAAAACACTAGCTGTGCATATAGGCCATTGAAAACAATAGCCACATGCTGAGGGTCAAAGTGCACTGAAGTCCCCAACATACTGCAGAATCAATAGCTACAGACCTCCAACTTCACCTGGCCTTCAGATCTTGCTCTAAATCAGCGCATAGAGAGCTCTACAGAGTGGGTTTGCATTGTTGAACAGCTGCATTCAAGCCTTACATCGCCAAGTGCAATGCAAAGCGTGGGATGCAGCGGTGTAAAGCAGACCACCACTGACTCCGGAGCAGTGGAGACCTGCGACCAATCACACTTACAGTATCAGGCGATCTGATTGATGAGTCTTGGGTTTCCAGGAAAACGATACTTGCCTGACTGCATTATGCTAGGAGTAAAGTTTGGTGGAGGGAGAATTATGATATGGGCTTGGCCCCTTCATTCGAGTGCAAAGAATTCTTAATCCTTCAGCGTACCAACTTTGGTATAGTCTCTTAATGTTTCAACTTCAGTGCACAAACCAATGTTTATAAAACCATGGATGACTTAGTTAATTTAAAGGAAATAAACTGGCCCGCACAGAGTCCTGAACTCAACCCAATTGATCTGCTTCGGGATGAATTAGAGCTAAGACTGCGAGCCAGGCCTTCTTATCCAACGTCACACAAATGCACTACTAAGAATGGTTGAAAATAGCCACATATACTCTCGTTTACCTTGTGAAAAGAATCAAAGCTTTTCCATCTGCAAAAGGTGGGTCAAATATTCAACCCTGCAGATTAAGATTGGGGTGTCATGAAGTGCACCTTAAGGCTGATGCCCCAATCCTTTTGGCAGTGTAGTGTATAGTAATGTAAATCTACAATAACATTATAATAATGCAGTGGCAGTACTTGGCAGTATCACCTAATGCCAATCTAAATGGAAAGTGTGCACACAGCATGGTGCTTCTGTGGTTTAATCTCCATGGAAATGTAACTTCTGTTTGTAATCATGGCAAAAAGAATATGTAGTTATGAAGACCCCCATTTCCCCCACGCAGTTCTCACAATTTTCGACTTGTGTAAATGTGTATGCATGCATGCATGTGTGTGTCCGCTGTGGTTTGTCTTTGACCTGATTGCTGAAGTGAATTGTCAGACTGGGCCATTGGCTCTTCCAGCCCACCTACTTTTTCAACTCCACTTCACTCTGCTGGGTCAGTCTGACGTTTTCTCCCCCAACTCAGATCTGGGACATGGAGCTTTTTGAAGGCTTTGGAGAAAAAATGAGATCCTAATCAACTATTCCACCATTTGATGAAATGTTTTATAAAGTTTTCCACAATAACAATAAGAAAATTAATTGTTTCAAAGAGGCTTTGCTTCTGTATGTTCAACAATAAAAAAAAACTCTGCTCTGCTCTATTTTTTAATGTCCTTGTAGGGTCGGACCCCCCACTAAGTGTGTAAATTGGCCCTTTAAATAAACCACAGGCCTGTGTCAATCTCTCTAAATAATCTTCAGCTATGTGCTTTAGAAAATATTGCCCTGAATTAGAAGTGTATCGTAAAAGTTAAAATATAGTCAAATGTAGATAAACTAAAAAAGCTAAGTGTTGCTAATAGGGATGTCCTGATAAGGTTTTTTGCCCTCGAGTCCGAGTCCAAGTCATTTGATTTTGAGTATCTAATCCAAAACCCGATCTGATACTAAAAAAACAATAAAGAAAAGCTAAGAAACAGATCCAGGATGGTCCTTATTTTTTATTGAATCCCCCTTATTTTAACATTCAACAACTCTGTTAACAAACAGAGCACATTTCCGTGAGGTAGCTTGAACAATCAAGTAATAAATAACATAAATTCTTCATTTTTGGACTTAAGTGCAACAGTAAATATTAAAATCTAATATAAAAATAAATAGCACCTTAACTTAAAATACCCGGCAGGCAATCCCAAGTTTACATATCTCACAGTTTGCTGTGGTAATGTTGCCGTCATCAACTTTAAAATACCTCCAGACCGCAGACATGCTCATGCTTTGCGCTTCAACCTGCTTCCGTGTTTTACTTTGCAGACATTAAATCAATAGCACTTTTGCAACAAAGCGATGTCATGCCACACACGTTGCAGTTTCTCTATATATATTCAAGTCCTGATCGGGAGGTAACGTCCAATTCCATGTCTAAAACTGCGTGATCGGGCCTGATTTCCGATCACATGATCCGATCTGGACATCCCTAGTTGCTAAAGCTAAAACCGAAATGAAATATAAACAGGAAATGAAAGTGAATAGAAACATGATCGCATATAAAACTATATGCATATATCCCACAAAAAAAATAAAAATTACAAAATTGTGTAATAAAATTGATATCCTTAAATATAAAAATATAAACTCTTGTTTAAATATTACTAAAGCTAAAACATGAGTAAAATTAATTAAAGCTAAATAAAGATTTAAAATAAAATAATGAAAATATTCTTTTCTAGAGAATTATTTAATACTTCTAAATCACTCATTTAGAAGTAAAAATGTTCACGACAGAAACTGTAAATAAAATAAGAATTAAAATATTATTTTCTGGAGTATTATTTAATACTTCACTGTAAAACCCAACAGTCAACTTTATCAAATGAAATGAGTGTGGTTAACTCAAAATTGACTGAAAGTTAATTCTACTCATTTGAAAAGAGTTTTGAACTCAATGTTGAAGGTAATAAGTTAATTAAATACCTTATTACTTAAACTTAAATGGAGTGCGTTCACAGTACCCGTATAGATTAGTTTTTAACTTAAATGGTTTGTAGCAATCAGTTTCCTCAAACGGTTTAAGTTACCTAAACTTATTGGGTTTTACAGTGTTCTAAATCCTTCTAAAGCTTCTTCTAAAGCACGAAAATAAATAAAAACAATAAACAATGAAACACAAAGAGGTCTAGTACTTAAAATATTTTGTAAATCTGAAGTATTCTCAAGACAAGGAGTAGGAGAAGAACAGTATTAGTCAGTAATGCTTTAATATTAGCCAATATTCCAAATATATTTTGTCCTTTTTTTTAAAGATGTACACCCCATTGCAGTTGGTTTTTAGCCAAATTCTTCCTGTAAGTTGTGCTAGTGCATTTCAGATGAATGTAAAAACTAAATCTTGTATTTGCATTCCTCCTGAGGCAGCAAGTGTGTGTGAAGCGTAGCTGTGTGTGATTTGCACATGCAGCAGCATCAGAAGTGTAGAGATGGCATTAGTCCATGGCATGATGTCAGTGTTTCTGCTTCTGCCCTCAGCTTTGCCTAGAAAACCGTTCTGGCTGGATGTGGGAAGTCTGGCGTAATCCTGTGACGTGTGTTTTTTTGGGGGGGCTTGTGTGCTTCTCTGTAATCCCAGTGTGTTTGTAATCCTGCGTGTGTCTGTACCCTTCAATTTCTGCTGTGCTTCATTTGTTTTCCACCTATGAAATAATACCTTGTTTAGACGCTAGTTCCTGTATTTTGTGCTCTCTTTCTCTCTGTTTTTTCTTCTTCC
Organism: Danio aesculapii; assembly: GCF_903798145.1. Lineage (NCBI taxonomy): Eukaryota > Metazoa > Chordata > Actinopteri > Cypriniformes > Danionidae > Danio > Danio aesculapii. The sequence continues at coordinate 43,107,786 of NC_079438.1, forward strand.
TCCATGCAGGTGTGTGTGGCCGCTGTACCCAGGGGTTTTGTGATCTGTCACGCTGTGAATAGTAAAAAGCTCTGCCTTTCACCTGTGGAAAATTGATACAATCCTGCTGTGAATTGCTGCCATCCGTTTGAAGGTGGTCTGAGACTATTGAATTATGTTTGCGATAATAATAAAAATGAACATAGCTTAATATAAATTAACATAACTATGTAGAAAATATCAGAAACATTAGAATAAAATTGAGCAGAGCTTAATATAAATGAACATAACTACTCTAGAAAATATCAGAAATATGATATTATAATTACAATAATATGTAAACATGTACTGTAAATACATGACATTTAAATGTGATGTAAGAGTTTTGGCTTACGCTTTGGTCGTTTGTTAATACTTTGACATAAAGTTCTCATTGGGGGCAAGTTTAACAGCGGTCAACTCGGATTGGCTAGTGAGATTTTGATGGACAGCTCTGATGAACCTCAGTTCAACAACTATTAACAACTATCTCTCAAGGGGGCGGGCTTTACAGTGGTCAACTCAGATTGGATACTGATTCTGACGGACTGCTCTTAGTGAGTCTATTTGAATGTACATTGTTTGTTTGTTTGTTTGTTTTATTGACAAAATTTAAAACAATATGCAGACAAGTCCAATAAGACCGATTCACACACATTTTAATACGGTTGAGGATAAAAAACACACACAAAAAAACTTGGATTATTTTCATTGTGGTACGCGAAATAAAATAAAAAGTCTAATCAACCTCAGTTCAACAACTACTGTATTAACAACTATTACGCTCTCAAGGGGGCAGGCTTAACAGTGGTCAACTCTGATTGGCTTGTGAGATTTTGACGGACGGCTCTTAGTGAGTGTATTTGACTGCACATTGTTAGTTTGTTTCAATGGCAAAATTTAAAACAATATACAAACAAGCCAAAAAAGACAGATTCACACACATCTCAAAACAGTTGAGGATAAAAAACACACAAAAAAACTTGAGTTATTTTCATTGTGCTAATCATAATTTAAAAAAAAAATACAATTAACACAAAAAATTGTCAATATGAATAATAAAACAAAAAAATATATATTAAAAAGATTTTTTTTAAATGTTTTTATAAGTGTTTTTTTTTACTTCCCTTTTAAAAAACTAAACTTGCAAACCTGCATCTCTTTACTGCCCATTGGTAATAGCAGCAGAGCTGATATATGTATGTATGTGTGTACGTGTGTGAGGTACTTTCAAAAAAGTCTATACAACTTATTTTGGTCAGTCGGCAAATTATTTTATTTATTTATTATTATTTACTACAACTATTCTAAAAGTGCAGCATAGTCAACGTGTGAGTGAACTAATGTAATAGCCAATGTTTGAGTGTCTTAAAAGGCCTCCTGTCTTAAAAGTTTTTCGAATGAGCAAAAGCAGCCATCATGTCATCTAAAACACAACCCATATACTTTACTTCATGATTAGGTATCATAATAAACCAAATAAAAAGTAATTGTAAGGACGTTACAGTCAACATATAAGCATATAAACTCCCTCTCAGAAGTTTCGACTTTCAGGTCAAGAAGACGTCTATTAAAATCTCACCAGCCAATCAGAATAGACTGCTGTTTAGCCTGCCCCCGCAAGAGGTTTGCATGTAAAACAGCAAATAAAATCTGTTGCTTCACAATTATAATTAATGATTTGCGAAAACTAACTTTGAATGTCGTTAACGGAAACATTGAGCATCTTGGGAGAGCATTTTTCTTTCCTAATGGTGTATTTTTTTGCTATTTTCTGCACTGTAAAAAATGCTGGGTTCCACACGATACCTTCATGTTGTCCCAACACATAATTGATTCAGTGAACTTAATTGTTTTTACAAATGTAAGTGGATTGAACATAAACCAAATAAGCTGTCCTAAAAAAAAACCCTAAAGAATTGTGTTGTTTCAGCTCATTTTGAATAAGTAGTTTGAACAAGCATTTTTTTGAGTGTGGAAACGTTCGTATTTTGCTGTTTTTCCTCTTCATTGCAGTCAGCGGACCATCATCTCTTATCAATGTGAGCATAAGTGATGAGGCTTGTCAGACTTTTTCAATGCTCTTAAAGGCTTCACATACTATTTTCTGTGCGACCGCTAATGTTCCTCCTGCATGGCTGCGTGTGTCAGATGTCATGAGCAATTGTCCATTCAGCCTCTGAGCTCACATATGTTGTGTATCTGACATGGTAAAGGGACGGTTATTTGGGCCACTAGATTATCGCATTAAACACAGTCTCATTTTGCTAAATGTTATTGAATTAAGAGCAGTATTGATGTTATTGTAGCTGGCGAAGTCATTTATTATTTTTATTAAGTCTTATAATAAAAATAAAATAATAATAATAATAATAATAATAATAATTATTATTATTATTATTATTATTATTATTATTATTATTATTATTATTATTATTATTATTATTATTATATTCCCTTTTATTAGTCTTTCTTTAGTTTTACAAAGTGAAAGTAAAATAGTATATAATAATACTTATTATTTTTATTATTATTATTATTATTATTATTATTAATATAATATGCAAATAAAAGATATTTATTGAAATATCCCCCTTTATTAGTATTTCATTTGCATTTTACAATGTGAAAATAAAAAATATATATATATATTTGGGCCACTAGATTATTGCACGCAATTAAACACTTCTCATTTTGCTAAATATTATTGAATTACAAACAATCTTTATGTTATTATAGCTGGTAAAGTCATTTTATTAAGTTTTTATTATTATTATTATTATTATTATTATTATTATTATTATTATTATTATTATTATTATTATTATTATTATTATTATTATTATTATATGCAAATAAAACATATATATTGAAATGTCCCCTTTTTAGTATTTCATTCATATTTTACTAAGTGAAAGTAAAAATAAAAATATTATGTTATATATATTTGGATTATTGCAAGCAATTAAACACTTCTCATTTTGCTAAATATTATTAAATTACAAACAGTGTTTATGTTATTGTAGCTGGTAAAGTCATTTTATTATTATTATTATTATTATTGTTGTTGTTGTTGTTGTTATTATTATTATTATAGTCACTTTTATTAGTGTTTTAGGGTTTTCATTATATATCTTTTATTAGCATATAGTAATAATAATAGTAATATTATTGGTTATTATTATTATTATTATTGTTATTGTTGTTATTATTGTTATTGTTATTATTATTATTATTATTATTATATGCAAATAAAAGATATATATATATAATGAAAACCCTAAAAAAACTAATAAAAATGACTATAATAATAATATTGGGTTTTATATATATAAATATATATATATATATATATATATATATATATATATATATATATATATATATATATATATATATATATATATATATATATATATATATATAATATTATTATTACTATTTTCTAATTAGTATAATTAGTATAATTACTAGTCATTTCTGTTAGTGTTTTTTAGGGTTTTCAATATATATATATATATATATATATATATATATATATCTTTTATTAGCATATAGTAATAATAATAATAATAATAATAATAGTTATTATTATTATTATTATTATTATTATATGCAAATAAAACATTTATACAGTATTGAAATGTCCTCTTTCAATAACCGCAAGATTTACCCACAAAGTGAAAGAAAAAAATATTATTTTATAATAAAACTATAATACATTTAAAATATAATGATTTATTATTGGTAGTAGAAGTAGTAGTAGATGATTACATTAAATAAATATTATGATATTAAATGTTTGGTCTTTTAAAGTTGTGTGTGTTTGTGTTGTTAATATTATTTTGTATTACTTTGTATGTTATTCTGTGGTTTCATAGCCAGGGTTGTGTGTTGGTCATCTGTGGTGTATGAAGCTGTTTGTGCTCTGTGTTTGTGTTTTGTATTTGGGATGTTTGGGATGCCAAAATGTCAAATGTCAAAAACAATGAAGATTTTAATGACAAAAAAAAAAAAAAACTGCCATAAAAAGGTCGAGGATAGGAAGAGAATCTATAAATATATCTGTGCTTGTGTGTCTGTTGTGTGTGTGGTCTCCGTGTAGTAAAATAAGAAAATTCTGACGATGTTGCGTGTGTTTTTTTAATCTCTCTCTCTCTCTTGGTGAAAAGCAGGCCAGTGGTAAAAGCATGATGTCATTGTTTATATGTTTGCAGGAATGTCAGAAATGCAGTGATGTCAGCGCAGGGCTCGTGTGCATGTTGTATGCAAGTTTAAAATGATGACGTAGTGTAATCTGAAATACAGGGAATTGCAGCTGTGCTCAGTAAAGCAGGCTTAAGTTATGTCATCCTGTGATGAGTCTGACTCTCAACTCAACAGCACTACAGGACACTGGGGGATGGGGAACATCCACAAATTTACTCCTACTCATATTCAGTAAAGCAGTCAGTTTGCTCTTTTACTTGTTTCATTATATTATATTATATTATATTATATTATATTATATTATATTATATTATATTATATTATATTATATTATATTATATTATATTATATTATTTATGTTATATTATATTATTAATGCAACTTTGAGTAATTTAGCAGTAATTTATAAAAGATTACATAAATTTAATCCTATCTGCTGACTTAAACATATAGATTAAACATATAGATTAAACATATAGATTATTTTATACTGATTTAATTATAGACATTTATAATAATATGGTAATATTTTACAATTTATTTAGAAATCTTGATAAACCGTTTATATAAATACCTTTACATAGTCTGCTGACTAGTTTTTGCAGTAGTTTTACTCTTTCTGTCTTATATTTCAGTTTGTTTATTTAAATGTTGGTATTTTTTGTGCTTCTGTGAGTAATTTCGCAATAGTTTTATGAAGTATTTATATAAACGCATTGCAATAGACTGTATTGAATCAGTACAGCATTACCTGTATTCTTATATTACATTTGAATATTTATTTATGTTTGATTCATTAGTGCCATTATTAATGATATTCAGAATCATTTGAATGCATAATTTACAAACTATTTTAAAAATACCTCAAAATAATCTGCTAATATATTCAGTACAACACTTTTACTCTTTTTCTTGTCTTTCAATATATTCTATTCTGTTCTATTCTATTATTAACACATTTTCTAGTATTTTTTTTGCAATAATTTATAAACAATGATATAAATTTCTGCTTTATCTGCTGACATTTATTACAGCTAAATTAAACATATGCATTTTTTAATATTTATTTTATTAGTGCCGTTTAATTTATGTCGAAATCTTGGAATTTCGGTTAGGTAAATAACTTGAGATAGTCTGCTGATTTGTTTTTGCAATAGTTTTACTCTTCTTGTGTTATATCTTACTTTTTAGACTATTTATTCAGTACAGCAGTAATCATATTCTTTTTGCTTCTGTTGTATTACATATATTTTAATATTTATATTTGATTCATATTTATATATGGTTATTTAGTGCTGTTAATAATAATATTCTAAGTAATTTTAATGCATATTTTACAATCTATTTATAAATATATATTGAAATAATCTGCTAATATATTCAGTACAACACTTTCGCTTGTTTTTCTTGTCTCATATTACTTGTTATTATATTTTAAGCTCTGATATTTGTGTATTATATTTAGCATTTTTAATTAATATTGCATTTTCTTTAAATACAGCGCTGTTTCAACTTTAGAGAAACAAATGTAAATCACTAAATAAAATGCGTTAGTTTAACTTAAAAATGTTTTAAAAAGATACTTTGACCTAATGAAAAAGAGTTATGGTAACTCATAAACTGATTAAATCAAGCAGAACTCATACCGAATGAGTTATGAATGAATGAAGTTTTTGTGTTAACTCAGTGCTAGAAGCAATACCAAACCATTTGAGTAGCTACAGTATAGTTGTTTGGACTCGATTAATTCTATTAACTGAACTCGTATTGGTTTGATAGCTTAAAATGTTTGTTACTAATAATACTCTAAATGTTTGATGATATCAACACAAATAATATATGTGTATATGACTTAATATACATACAGTATATGAGTTTATAGTACTCAAACCATTTGTTTTTTAAATTGTTTGCCGCAATCGGTTTCCTCAAACAGTTTGAGATCTGTTAACTTTTCGTGTTTTACCGTTTGAAAAAATATTAAAAGAAATATATATATTCAAGATTTCAGATGAGTTTTGTTTGCTGAATATTCTTTGGAAATTCTGCCTTCATGTCTGATAGCCACATTTGATGCTTTATGTGCGTTACTCTCTCTTTCTCTTTTCATTAGGAAGTTTGGTCAGCAGCCTCATGATTGTGGTCATGTTGAATGGTAATGTTGTATGCATTAGATGCTGATGGCGGTGGCGTATTTACCCTGCAGGCTGTGTAATGAGGTCACCCACAGTTGCAGTTGCGTAATTATTCTTACACTTGCATGGCTATTTATGGCATATTTCTTCTCTAGGCAATCTGTCTCTCTGATTTATTCATCTCTTCCCAATACACCTGGGGTCATTTATAAAACTGAAAGAAAGAAAAAAAACACCAATATCATTTGACTGGACAAGCAGCCGCAGAGATTGATGTCTTATTTAAAGGGATATTAATGCAGCTGCCATGTGAAAACTCATTTCATTCTGCCAGTTAGATGATTATTAATGTCTGTTTACATGAGGAGCATTTTCATTTGTTTTAACGCAGATCTGGGTAGAAAAACAAAAGACAGACTTTCCTTTTTCCTTTTAGCAGGTTATCTGGAGCTATTGTGAGTCATTTATGATTATGAATCTTTATAAAGAGCTGCAAGGAGAATGCTTGTGCTTTGAATGAGACCTGCTATGTTTTGTTGTCATTATATTACTGTACAGCTTGCAGTCAAGTTTATCAAAGAGACATAGACTCCCTGTTTCAGCGGCAAAATGAGTAATTCTGAGAGTCTGACCTTGTTTTTATTTGCTATTTATTATGTTAATTCATTTCAGTAAATATAGAAACAAAAGCTTGCTGTTTGAATGAATGATTCAATGATTCGTCCATAGAGACGTCTCCCGTTGCATTACTGGATGAATCAGAGTTTTGAACTAATCAATTGAAACACTGACAAACACTTTTGCTTGTTGCAAAAACAACATCGATACAGTCTTGATTTAAAGCATCGGTTTGTGTGATTTACAGATATTTAATCCTTGCAATAAACATCATTTATGCAATTCCGGAATCTATTTTTTCAACACATAAAGTACAGCACCTTAGCGTTCTAGCTGATTGTTCCCAAAATAAATTCTTAAGCTGTAATTCAGCCTAAAATTAAAATGTTTGGCATTTTGGGGGAATTTTAAAGACACCTCGCTGCTGCCATGTAGTGTGGTGATGACACAGATGTTGACGTCATGCATATTTGACATCATGCATGTGTTAGCGTACATGTGTAGTACATTTTTTTACAGCGTAATGTCCTGTAGTATTTTTATTTCATGAATGAATATGTGTGGAAATGTTTAAGTCCATTACGTCAACATGCATGCATGAGCGGTTATCGCTAGAAATTAATTAATTCATTTATTCATTCATTTTCCTTCGGGTTAGTCGCTTTATTCATCAGGGATCGCCACAGCGGAATGAACCGCCAACTTATCCAGCATATGTTTTACACCGCAGATGCCCTTCCAACTGCAACCCAGTACTGGGAAACACCCATACACTCTCACATGCACACATACACTACGACCAATTTAATTTATTCAATTCACCTATAGGGCATGTCTTTGGACTGTGAAGGAAACCGGAGCACCAGGAGGAAACCCATGCAAACACAGGGAGAACATGCAAACTCCACACAGAAATGGCAACTGATCCAGCCGGGACTCGAACCTGCTGTAAGGCGAATGTGCTAACCACTGAGTCACCGTGTCGCCATTACAATTATTTAAATTATAAATTAAATTAAACATTACATTGTGTGTTATTAATGTCTACACCTACTCCAACCCTAAACCTACTCCTCACAGTTATTATTGTCTACACCTACCCCAACTCTAAAGTCAACCATCATGGTTAGGCATCTTGTGCGCATGTGCGGTTTAAACATATGCAGTACGTCCCCAGCAAGCATTTTTTGTTTTTAAAAGATGTCTAATAGATGTCTAATAGCCATCTAAACATAGTAGTCTTGGATAAAACAAGGCTACATTTGGGCTGTCAGTGAAAATCTAATAGATGTCTAAGAATAGACCAAAACTAGACTAGTCATCAAATAAACAGAGATGAATGACTACACATAAAGTCTGTCTAATCTGGCTATTTGATAAGTTTAGCCTTGTTTTAGCCAAGCTGTTTGTGTTTAGATGTCTATTAGACATCAATTAAACCCAAAATTGTTTGCTGGGTCATGTTTCATATGTGCACTTGTGCAATGTGCATGCCATCACTGTGCTACAGGCTGTAGCGAGTGCTATTTGGACTTTTTGGTGAAACATAAATATGTAGTGAAATGTAAACAGTTCAATTGGTAGCACAAAAAAAGTGAAAAACTTGTAATTATGACTTATAATGTGACTAATAAAATCCAAATTTTGACCAAGTAACAATTTTGTCTTCTAAAATCGTTCGTTATATTGACTTGTTAATCATAAATATCATAATTCTAATTGGTAACTCATATTGTGGACTTTTTATGCATGTTTTGTTTCTCCTTTTATTAAGTATATGGACTTCAATATAAATATTTTAAATAAATGAACTTGACATTCCGGTCTTTTTGGGAAGGCCAGTGAGGAGTCCATTACAGTAATCCACCCTGCTGCTGATAAAGGCATGAACAAGTTTCTCTAGGTCCTCACGGGAAACAAAGCATCTAGTTCTTGCAATGTTTTTGAGATGATATGCTGATGTAGTTACTGCTTTGACATGACTACTGAAAATCATATCTGACTCCAGAATCACTGGAGATTCTTGACCTTATTTTTTGTTGTTTGACCCTTACAGCCAAGGTACGCATTCACCTTGAGAACCTCATCTCTGTTTTCAAATACAATGACTTTAGTTTTCTCTTTGTTTAACTGAAGAAAGGTTTGGCACATCCAATTGTTAATAAGCGCTAATTGCTTTTGAAAGTAAATGACCACCTACTTATTACCTGTTACCTTTTATTGTCGAACCATATACAATGACAAAAATATCTGAATGAAAGAATGATTTTCACTGTGGTAAAAGTAATTAATAATCTGGCCCTGTAATCATGATTTGCGTGAAAATTAACTCACAATGATATTTTTGCCACCTCTAATGTTTATTTCCATAGAAAACTGGAACAAATTGTATTTATTGGTTAGAATTTTTATTGAGGCCCATTTCCCCAAGCAAACTGAAGTCTATTGACAGTGCTGTTCAATTCAGTGCCAGTTCGCCATCATCAATTAACTGTCAATATTAAAATGCTTATAATCATGCGTATTTGTTTACATCTGACAGTGTAAAAAGTAGTGTTTCTGTTCTTGTTAGAAAAAGCCATCAGTAAAACTGTCCCTCTGTGGGCTGATGTCTGATTTCAGATGCTTTGGTTGTGTTGTAAAGCACTCGAGCTGGCATGATTTACCAAAGATGCTCACTTGTAATGACAAACGAAGATGGCAGTGATAAGTGGCGTCTCTGACCCTCGTCCCGACCCTTCCAGTGTTCGCCAAGAGAAGGGAATCTGCGTAATGGCTTTCTCTCTGCCAAAGCGGTTGCCACCGCACAATCAAACCGCCACTTATTTCATATATATTTATATGGATGCTTTTTCAACGGACTCCAAATGAGCATAAGTGCCAAAACCACTGGAGTGCACACAAAGCCGAAAGCTGACCGGGGGTTTTTATGTGCTGACATTTACTAAGGGTTCTGGTCAGATATGGCGAGATGAACTGCACTGTTCACTTCAAGTCCTGCTTGAAGTATTAAGTGTTACGCTGATAAATGGAGTGGAATACAGATCTGGCATTATGTGGGGAGTTGCTGTGGTCTATGTATAGCCCAGCTTTCAGACAGTGTCTCTAGTCTCTGACAGGGAAGCAGACAGACTCCGGTTCACCCTGCATTTATTCTGAAAGCACTGTAGGTACAACAGGGTAAAAGAAAGGAAATAGAAAGATGTGTGCATTATTTGGAAAGATTGTGAATGAAGAGGTCAAGCTTTTGACTATATACAGTATACATAATAATATATTAATAATATTGACCTGTTTTTGCCTGATTTTACTATATATATGTATATTGTCTCTCTTAGACAGCACATGGAAGATAATTGATAAATCATTACAATTTCACAGGATGGCTAATAATTATATATAATAAGAGACCATTTGAACATTCTCCATTTCTTTGGATTTACTGTGTTTTTAGGTATACGTTTGAGTCAAATGTTACATTTTTAATTAATCTGTTTCCATTTATTCAGCATGATATTTAACCAGTAAAAAAAACACTGGTCAAAATAACAAATGTTTCATGTTGTCTTTAAAATGGAGTTATTCCACCAAATTGACCAAGCATGTGGGGTTTTTTCATAGCTGTAGATTATATGAAGAGTCTAGATGCAAAAACCTCTAAGAAGTCTGAAATTTGGTCACACTTTATTTTAATAATCCATTTGTTGATTTTAAGTTACAATGCATCTACATGCCAACTATTTCTCATTAGATTAGACCATTAGGTTGGGGTTAGTGGAAGCTGACATGTACTTGCAGAGTTTCTTATGGTCAGTTAAATGTCTGTTGAAGGAGCAGTATCAGCAGATATTAAGCAGACAGTCTACTAATACTCAAATGGACCATCAAACGTGTTATCTAAAATATATTTGGAAAATGAGGATTTTTCTCAGGCTTCTATGTTTATGTTGAGTTTTCCACTTTAAAGACCATGAGAATAATTTCTTTTTGTCATAAAAGGGAAAATTTCTGAACATACACAAAGCCTGGTTAAGATTCTCATTTAGAATCAATTTTCCAATGGCCTTTAGAGGTTTTTACATCTGAACTCTTCATATTATACCTGACTATATTTGGCTGGGATTTATGCTGAGATTAATAAACTATTGCTATATATAAAATAATCATATAGCTGTCTGAAGATCTGAAGCAAAATACTAGCAAAGAGAAGCTTCTGTAAACCAGTGTTAATATTAATTTATAAATGATTGATGTTTTTAATGTAATCCCAGATATTTATGTTCATTTTAACAAGTCTAATGTTTTTAAATATAAGATCTGTATTAAACACCAGGCAACATAAATTCCTGTAAATTAAGTCACATTTAACAAAACAAGAAAATCGACAACAAAAAAATAAATCTGCCAAATACATTTAAACTTAAGTAGCACATTAGTACATTAGAACATTGGTAAAACTTAAATTAAAGATAATGTGTAGATATACAGTATAAAGAAACATAAAAATTATAACTAAATCTCTCACACTTTACAATATAGGTTTAATTAGATAATGGATTTATTAACATAAACTAATAATGAGCGATACTTGTACAGCATTATTAATCGTAGTTCAACATTTACTACACTGTAAAAAGTGAAAACTTAAACAAATTACTTTGACTTGTTACAATTAAATGAATTAAGTTTGACAAACTTAATTTATGACAGTTTTCAGTAATAAATGAAGTTAGTTATTTTAGGTGTAACAAGTTTTAGTAATTTTTTTATGGCAAGTACAAGTACTGTCCACTATTAATAGCCACAAATTTTTACATTAATATGGGAAGGAAAATATTTTTACTTTAATAAAAGTATTTTTTACCATTATTATTATTACTATTATTATTATTATTATTATTATTATTATTATTATATTAACAACATTTTGAATGATTTGTACTGTACTGTATGAACTGTTCCATTCTTGTTTTCTTAAATTACTAAAACTTATTACACCTAAAAGAGTTAAAAAATAATTTATTACTGAAAACTGTCATAAATTAAGTTTGTCCAACTTAATTAATTTAATTGTAACGAGTCGAAGTAATTTGTTTAAGTTTTCACTTTTTACAGTGTAATGCATTATTAACATCCAAATTCGTTAGTTCATGTACTGCGAGTTCAGATGAACTATCAACAAACACCTTTAAGTTCACTAACATTAACAAAGATTAATAAACATAAATGTATTGCTCATTGTTTGTTCATGATAGTAAATACATGAACTAATACAACCTTATTGTAAATTTACAACACATGAATCACTGAATATATTTCTGAATTATTTGATGATTCACTGAAATAAATTGACTGATTATAATTAAATCATTGCACATAAATAGTGAATATTCAGTGTATATCCATGACCCTCCTGTGTAGAATCTGGTTCTTGTGGCTTTAATGCAGCATAATAAAATGTAACCTGGAGGTGTTGTCCAAAATATAAAGTACAACCCTCTGACTTGTTTCGAACCGAAGCAAATCTACTGTCAAATGTGTTTAATGTCAGTGAGAAAGCAGTTTAGCACCTAGACAAAGAGAGAGGAGAGAAACATTGCTCACAGTGGTTTTTTGTCACCTTTGGCCTTCAGACCCAGTATGTCAAGCTGTGGCCTGTACTGGTGTGAATGATACGCCTGTTGGTAAGTGTCAGTCAACAAGCTCTGACAGCCGACATGTCACTGCCATGTCACCTCACATCACTAACCCTAGTGCTGTCACATCCTTTGTATTCCATACTTTTTTGGGATACAAAAAAAAGTAAAATTGATCATAAAAAAAAGAATTTACCCTCCTTTTTGTTTAGTTTGAACTGCACACACGTTTCCAGTAAGTGTCTAAGATATAGAAAAGATATAGAATGTCTAAATCTATATCTAATTTCTTCTATCTAATCATTTGTCTGCATTATTGTCCTATAGATAGATGGATGGATGGATGGATGGATGGATGGATGGAAGGAACAATTGGTGGATAGATAGATAGATAGATAGATAGATGGATGGATGGATGGATGGATGGATGGATGGATGGATGGATGGATGGATGGATGGATGGATGGATAGATAGATAGATAGATAGATAGATAGATAGATAGATAGATAGATAGATAGATAGATAGATAGATAGATAGATAGGATGATGGATGGAAAGATAGGACGATGAATGGATGGACCAATTGGTGGATTTATAGATGGATGGATAGATGGATAGATAGGACGATGGATGGATGGATGAATGGATGGATGGACCAATTGGTGGATTTATAGATAGATAGATAGATAGATAGATAGATAGATAGATAGATAGATAGATAGATAGATAGATAGATAGATAGATAGATAGATAGATAGATAGATAGGACAATGGATGGATAGATGGGACGATGGATGGATAGATAGGACGATGGATGGATAGATAGGACGATGGATGGATAGATAGGACGATGGATGGATGGACCAATTGGTGGATTTATAGATGAATGGATGGATGGATGGATAGATGGATAGATAGGACGATGGATGGATGGATGGGTGGATGGATGGAAGGACCAATTGGTAGATAGATAGATAGATAGATGGATGGATGGATGGATGGATGGATGGATGGATGGATGGATGGATGGATGGATGGATGGATGGATGGATGGATGGATGGATGGATGGATGGATAGGACGATGGATGGATGGACCAATTGGTGGATTTATAGATGGATAGATAGATAGACAGACAGACAGACAGACAGACAGATAGATAGATAGATAGATAGATAGATAGATAGATAGATAGATAGATAGATAGATAGATAGATAGATAGATAGATAGATAGATAGATAGATAGATAGATAGATAGATAGATAGATGGATGGATGGATAGATGGGTATTAATAAAAGAAAAGTATTTGATTCTCATCATTTATAAATGAAAATGATTAATTAAAAATAACAATAATAATGTTCTATTATTCAGATAATCATGAATAAATGTCATTTCGAGTGAATGTGAAAAAGCATGAGGGGGAAAAGCCCGTTTGAACAAATTTTAGCTCATCTCTGCATATTCTCTTTAGTGTATAAGGCCTTTTGCGTGTGTGTGTGTGTGTGTGTGTGTGCGTGTGTGTGTGTGTGTGTGTGTGTGTGTGTGTGTGTGTGTGTGTGTGTGTGTGCGTGTGTGTGTGTGTGTGTGTGTGTGTGTGTGTGTGTGTGTATGCAAACAAGTACCACCTATTATGTTTCCATTTTGTGTTTTGGTTCCCAGACATTTTTACTGGATCATTCATATATCTTCATATATCTCCAGCCAGCAATTTTTAATGGGCCCCGTCACAAAGGAAAACTGGCAAAGCACTTCATTGAAGCTAAAAACACTGAAATATTAAAACGGCCAATCCAGAGTCCTGAACTAAACCTGATTGAAATAAATTTTTCTAAATCACTACTAGCACAACTAAATATCCTTTTGAATTCATTCATTCATTTATTTTCCTTCGGCTTAGTCCCTTAATTATCAGGGGTCGCCACAACACAATGAACCGCCAACTATTTCAGCACACAATTTACACAGTGGATACTCTTCAGCTCGCGATCACCCACCATGATTGTCATGCGCTTTGGATGTATGGCCTTACACGATAAATGCGCATATAAATACACATTACATCTGATATTTTGGAGTGAAAACTTGTTGAGAAACCAAAGGAAGATATTTTGGAGAATATTGGAAACCTGCAATCATTGACTTGATTGTCCAGTTTACTTTGTTTGTTTAAATTCAGCCCAAAAGTACTGTAAAAGAATGAAGTAAATCTAATGAATCATCTCTCTTTTTTTGGTGTATTTTAGCTTCATTATTGCATAATTTATGTATAAAATGCATTTTCTAATCTTTTTTTCTATTCATTTATGGAACAAAACAAAAATAAATGCTAACGAACGTGTTTGAATAGAAAAAAAATTATTTTAAATGATAATATTTCACTATAATGATATTTTACTGTGTTTACTGTGATATTTCTACTTTTGTTTTGTTTTACTGCACTGTATGTATTTACTGTCCCCCCCAAAAAACGTACTTCTTTAAAAACCTTTACATGTAGAAAAAAACCTGTTCAGATATTAACCTGAATAGATATTTTCAAATGATCAATGGTAATATGCACATTCAAATGGATGTAATGCATGCAAAACACTTTGCAATTTAATATGAACAAATGAGCAGATCTGGACAAAGGAAATGAGCATCGTGCTTTTTAAACTAGACAATAGCAATACAACCAGCCATCTTGCTCTCATTTAAAGCCAATTTTCAAATGTTTAATTGTTTTTTAATAAGCAGTTTTGTATGAAGGCGCCGTCCTAATGCAAATGCAATTCAGATTTTTATTAAAAGTAACCTAGCAAATGCTTCATTTCCAATTAAGTGACAGTCAGTTCATTATGATAACTCATTCCAAAGGAATAATTACATATTCAGTGTGAGTGTGTATTCATGTTTATGAGCGTACGTGTGAAATCTGCATCATCCTTTGAGTCCATCGCAGAAACACCCACATAGAGCAAACTGTGCTCAAAACATGCACACATGCATCATTTATGCCTCACAAAAGCCAAGACTGACTTCCAGGAAAGATAATATCTTAATTACAGTGCATAATATTGGGCTCAAGAAGGAGTAATAATGAGTATTATTACAACAAGATCCACTGACAGACCAAGTGTTGAGCTCTGACATCAAACCACCGAACCTGCAAAACATTTTTGCCAGCATGCTTTGCTCATTGTTGGCATAAGAGTTAGTTATGAATGAAACTAACAGCATTACTACTGTAGCATGCATTAGTAAAGCAGATCAACAGATATTGATCACAAGTAACTCATGCATGGATTGATTTAGTTCAATACTGACAAGAAAACAACCTATTTAACAAGCATTTATACTGACCTATTTTTTATAGGTGAGTAAACGAGAATGTTTTAGGCATATTTCATGAGTTCATATGTATATTCTGAAGCACAGTATAAAAAACATTGAGATATTTGGAAGATAAAAACACTGTACAAAGTTTGAGACTTACTAGAGACACAAAGGACCATTGTAGTTTCCATTAAAATGAATATACTTTTCATTATAAGCATTAAAATCATTACAAATTCTATAAAGAGTTGTTGTTTTCCCGTCCAAAAGGGCTTCAGGTACTGATTGTTTTATTTATTTTGGCAATTTTTTTCATATATCTCCAGCCAGCAATTTTTAATGGGCCCCGTCACAAAGGAAAACTGGCAAAGCACTTCATTGAAGCTAAAAACACTGAAATATTAAAACGGCCAATCCAGAGTCCTGAACTAAACCTGATTGAAATAAATTTTTCTAAATCACTACTAGCACAACTAAATATCCTTTTGAATTCATTCATTCATTTATTTTCCTTCGGCTTAGTCCCTTAATTATCAGGGGTCGCCACAACACAATGAACCGCCAACTATTTCAGCACACAATTTACACAGTGGATGCCCTTTCAGCCGCAACCCGTTATTGGGAAAGGAGATTACATTTTTTCTTTTAAAAAAATCAAGCATCCTTAAATTTTTCTCTAATACTGTTGATCGTTGAAAGCAACATCAGTGGCCACTCGTGGCCTCCTTTTCAGTCCCCATGCGCACAAATTAGCACCTTTGCAGTTGATTGTGCATCATTGTCCTGACGTCATGTTTCCATGGCTCAGTGTGTCAGGTGAAACAGGAGACGCCGCGTCTGAACACTTTGGCTGTTGTTGTTTGCTGTGTTTGCATGTGATGCCACCTCAGATGGTGTGTGGAAAGACACTCTGTCGCACACCGTGGAAATGTTAGTGACACTGTAAACCTCGCCAGCATATTTGTTCACTTGTGAAAGAGGATCCACACACACCATATTATGTATTCTACCTAATCAGGAACTTTGCAGGTTTCATTATGTTCCATACACTTTAGAGACCGAGGATACTGGACACTGAATCTGATAGGGCGACATAGGATATGGATTAAAGGTTTAGATCGAAACACCAAAGACTTTCAGAAATAAATTTGTACATTTCTACAGTTTCTATGATGAAATATGAGTGTTTGTTTGTTTAGAATTTTTGCTGGCTTGTTTTTGTCGCCATGCAGTTACTAGGGTGTCCTGAGTGTTTTTACCAGTAGTGGATTGGTATATCAGTATGGATCAGTTATTAATGATGTTAATATTTGTTTTTAAGATTTGTTTATTTTTAACTTTCATTAAAAATATATAAGAAAAAAAACATGTATACAAAAGTGCTCATTTTTTCAGAAATAATAGCATAATTGTGAAAAATTAAGGGATTATCTCAAGTTTGCTAAGGTTTTGTTTTCAAGACTACCAACATGTATTCTTAATTATGATAGTACAGTCATATCAAGTTTATCTATTTTACTTTCGCATCCTGCACCCAAAGAAATACACATTAACTCATTAATTCAGTCATTTAAATAGCTCAAAGATGAGAAATAGCATTTTGGTTTCTGAAATAAACAAAATCTACAAAATTTTAAGTGTCGGTTCTAATATTTCTGCTCTGAAAATATGAAAATCAAAAATATTCTGAGTAACATATATTAATGTTACATGAAACAACATACTTTTTTTAGTTGTGCATGTTTTAAAATTTATATGCTAATAAGAACACTGAAAAACCCAAAAATTTAAGGTAACTCAAACCGTTTGAGGAAACTGATTGCAGCAAATCATTTAAGTTCAAAATCTAATGCTAATGAGTACTGTGAACTTACTCCATTTAAGTTGAAGAAGAGATATTTAATTACCTCATTACCTTCAACACTGAGTTCAAAACTCTTTTCAAATGAGTAGAATTAACTTTCAGCAAATTTTGAGTTAACTACACTCATTTCATTTGATAAAGTTGACTGTTGAGTTTTACAGTCAACATATTATTATAATAATATAAGAATTTGAATATTTTAAATGGTCATAAGTGGTAAATATTAAACATTGCTATACTGTACATTGTGGGGGGGCTGCACTGTAATCCTTACATAGTGCCTTTAAATCTCTCATCAAATGATCTATGTTCATAATATGCCTGTTTAGATTTTTAATAAACCTCTTTTCACCTATGCCCCATGTATAAATTACCATTTTATGTATTTTATTAATAACTGAAAAGATCCAGACATCAAAATTCATGTGACCCATTTATGTGTCTGCAAATGCTTCAAAAAATGCCATTAAGGCGAGAAAAAGTCTCATCTTATTGAGCAAAAGCTGCTGATGTTTGCTAAAATTCAAGCAGCGATGCCTCACCTCTAATCTTTCTAAATATAGGGACACTTATGACATCATCTCAGTCTCTCTCTCTCCTCCCTCTTGCATGCGTAAAGGCGCATTATCTTATCTCCTCAGTGATGCGTCCTCGGGGATTCATCTTTTGAAGTGATGCAATAGCACAGGGATTTAATAGTCTGCTAGTCACAGTGCTATCAGTGGCTGCCGTGCAGGGACACACTGTTAGTTATTAGCCGCTGACTGCACGAACAAACCTCATCTTTTTATTGTGCGCTTATTTATTTGATTCTCAGCGAGGGTTCTGATTTAATAAATTATCACCAGGAAGAAAAAAAAAAGTCTAAAGGGGTAGGTGTTATTGTTCTACCAGAACAGCGTGTTGAAAAGACCTTGGCCGCGAATACAAAAATTGTGCTAATAGAGCGTCATTAAATAGGCCATAAAGCTTTCAAAACAAGTGTATAATAAGCTATTACACAATAGCGCAGGACTTGTTAGTTCGAGCAGATGGAACTGTTTTTCATTAGAAGCCTTAGGTGGTGCTCCCAGTATACAAGGCCAGGCTTCTGCTAATTTGAGACATGGTTTGCAACGTTTTGAGCGGAAAATATTGGGAGTTAGTGCAGCCGCTCATAAAAAACCTCCCGACTACTGTATAAGCAGCACACGCCTCACGCTCCACTGGAGAGAGAAACAAATGGAACAAAGGCAGAAATTTTACATGGAGAACAAGGAACTAGTTTTAGAAGCGGATTTTTTGCTGTTGCGTTGAATCGACGTTAAATTAAAGGTCCCATGAAATGGCTCAAAATACAGAATTTTTAAATGTGGTGATGTTATCTATGAAACAGGAAGACAACAGATATTCATACACTGTAAATGCCCATAGATTTCACGGTAAAAGAATGTAACAAAAACCTGTAAAATCTAAAACATGAAATTTTAGTTAAATACTGTTACTGAAAATACAGAAAAACTTGCTACTTTTTAGATTGTTTTTTACGATTACATTATTTTACCGTAAAAAACATTAAAACAACGGTAAGGTACAAAGAAATACTAAAAAGTAGGTCACTGTATTTTCTACAGATGCATACTGTTAAAACCATGTCCTTGTTTTGATTAACATTAAATTACAATGATATGGTCTGCAGAAATATGTGCATTTATAGAGTAGGCCATTTTAGGCCTGCATTAGTCTATCCCAGGAGTTTAACATGGGGAAGAAGGAAATTGTTTCAGAGGCTTTTTTTGCTGTTACGTTCGATATATAAGTTAATAAGTTAAATTAAAGGTCCTGTGAAATGGCTCAAAATACAGAATATTTTAAAAGTGTTGATGTAATCTATGAAACTGGAAGACAATAAAGATTTATATAAGCATAATAGTCATGTAGAATAATCTTAGTGAAGTTTTACAAACTAATTTCGAGAGGAGCATGTGATATGATTGATCACGGCTGGTCTCTCGTCTGTAATCAGCAGTAACCCAATCAGATCAATCCAAGCCCACAATAAATAGACTGATTTCACCCTACTGTCTTCACTCTACTGTCTTATCTTCATTTTGGAAGAATCCCCCCTTCCACCCCATCTCCTTCTTTACCTCCTTTTTCCAGTGGATCTCCCTTATATGCAAATTGACCAGGCAGGAGGCCTGGGCTCGATTATCTCCGAGCTCAGGGTTCTCTCCTGGGACAGCATGCCACACCTGCTAATAGCGTCAAAGTGTATCTAAGTGTGAACTCTTGAAATGTTTAAAAACGTAGTTTAAAAATGTAGTAATGAGCAAGTGATGCAGCTGTTATAGTTTAGGGGCGAGGCACTTCAGGTTCTAGAGAGAATTTGATTGGTCAGAACATCTGATGAAAAACTGAAGTTCAGAGTGATGTCATCAAAATCAATGATGGTTCAAGCACAATTTTAGTGTCTATTTATAATGTTTAAAGCAGAATGATTCAGATTCTAGAGAGCATTTGATTGGTCAGAGTGTCTGACAAAAAGCTGAAGTGCAGAGTGATGTCATCAAAATCAAATGATGATGTTTCTGTGTCTACTTCTAATGTTTAGGGCAGGGTGTTTCAAATTCTAGGGAGTGTTGGATTGCTCAGAATATCCGCCAAAAAACAGTTTTTTTAGTGCCTACTTATAATGTTTGATGTGTCACAGTAGTGCAGTGGGTAGCACTGTTGCCTCACAGCAAGAAGGTCGCTGTTTACAGTCCCGGCTGGGTCAGTTAGGTGCTCCGGTTTTCCCCACAACTTCAAGGACATACACTATAGGTGAACTGGGTAAGCTAAACTGTCCGTAGTGTATGTGTGTATGTCCTGGTCCCCCAGGTTGGGGGTTGAGCATTGGGCTAACGACCCACCTCGTGAAAAATTAGATGTTATGAAACGCCAAGATGGTGTGGCTAAATATCAACTTTGATATAAATGGCCCAGGGAGTAAGTAAGTAAGTATTTATAATGTTTACGGGAGGATGTTTCCGATTCTAGAGAGAATTTGATTGGGCGGAGTGTCCAACGAAAAGCTGAAGTGCAGAGTGATGTCATCAAAATCATTGATCTATACATACGGAAGTCAAACACTGTACATTAAATGCATCTTCTAAATGCTAATTTTGTCATTGTTTTGTAGCACATTAGCGTATCAATAATCTTTAAGTCTTTTATTTCTGCATTGTGATGCAGTTCCTAGAGAAATGGAATAATGAATGAGAAAACAGTGGGTGTGGCTTTTTTTTTACTGCTGAAAGCTGATTGGATGTAGTAAAGTAGATGTTTCATTCAGAAAGATTGTGAAAAGGGATGTGAGAGAGCTATTACAACCTAACAGACTGATCCTCCTCACCATTTCTGTTTGTTGTCACAGCGCTGTCAAAACTGTCAGTTGGGGGATGTGGTTAAGTATGTTAACCACACCCAATACCTCAGACAGATGTAATCTGAGAAAACTGAAAAAAAAACAGGAAGTGCATTTTCAGATTTCAATTTTAGATTACAAGGGCAAACAATTGTTCTTAATAGCATGCACAGATAAATTGTTCCTCACTAAACTAGCAATGTGAGCTAACAAAATCAATACGGTTAGTTTTGATTTCATGTGTACTTCAAGACTAACATATTCCTATTATTCTGATTTCACTAGGAAGCGTCATTAACTATACTGTGATGGTATTGATGCAGGTATTTTTAAATGCAAGTATAACATGTGTTTTAAAAAAAAAGAGTACATTATATCTTCTTTTTTCAAATGTTAGTAGATAAAGACACTCAAATAACCACTCCTCCATACAAATTGGGTCTGCTTTTTCTTGGATGTTTATCTCAGTGTATTATTATTTATTTGTGGAGTAATTCAGGATGCAAGCCTTTATTTACATATTGAATTCTAAGGCTATCAACTCCATGTTAGTTCACTATATATAAACTCATTATTAAAAGCAGATTTAATTAGACCCTAATAGTAAAAAGAAAACATACCATCTGTTTTATCTCATCTTGACATAATATCGTACAAATGAGTCTCAAAAACATGTCATTTATATAGACTAACAATTAAAAAGAGTACAGAGGAAACAGAAGAAGATGTTGGCTCGTGCCATATCGACATACTCAAATGTAAAATTGATTCCTGCTGGCTGTGGGCCAGTGATAGACTTATGATCAATTATATTGAACGTTTACAAAACATTAAACAACATATCGACGTCTAAAGACTTGTTTTGCAGTGTCTATTCCTCTGCAGGGATGTGGTGTGTTAAATCATCTTTGTTGAGTTAGGATTTAATGTATGATTAATTGATTTTTATTATGACAGTTCCTCCAATCCAAATGTCACACATGCATTGATTTTGCATATCCGTGTGGTTTCTTATTAATGAAATGTCACTGGGATTTTACAGCTGAAATCTAAAGTAGAATCTGAATGTTGCTTTTTCTGCCTCCAGCACCGACACTGTCTCTTTCTGTTTTTCCTTGAGAAACACACGCATACACCTTTCTTTTTGTCTCAGAGTCCTCTGTTCGCCTGTCTCATTGCCTCAGGATTCAATAGCTTTCAGCCCTCGCTCATTCACACACACACACACACACACACACATACACACACACACGCACCTTTCTCTTTTCTGCAGCACTTTTCTACAGGAATGTTACATGAACACGGCCACCGCATTGGCTGTCTGAGCAGAACTGAACACAGTGATGATATCAGGCATTCGCTGGTCCTTGGTCAGTTTGGGACACGCCACTCAGCTAAATAATTGAAGCCACAGTGTGGGACAAAAAGATTCAGGATGTGATATTTTAGAGATGCACAGATGAAAATAATAATAATAAATATATATTTTAATGTCTTAATTATTAATTAAAGTCTTAATAAAGTAGAAATAAAACGTCTATTTTTAAATGCAGGAATTTGTCCATCGCATTAAAAAAATATGTAATCAAGTAATTAAAGTAGTAAAAGTAATTAATTTAGGCATTTGTTTTTTAAAGGTGACAAATAACAGTGATTCTTAATTATTGTTATTCATAACTAAACATTTTACTGCACGTTAAGGACGCAGGCTACAAAAATAAATCCAAAATTGTTTATTGTGGTTTATTGTTATGGTGTAGAAATTTAGGATAATTGAATATAATAAAATATTCATACTCATTTTCTCAAGTTAGAAATGTTTTTGAGCACCAATCCAGCATAATAGTTACATTTTACATTCATTCATTTTCTTTTCGGCTTAGTCCCTTTATTGATCCGGGGTCGCCACAACGTAATGAACCGCCAACTTATCCAGCACGTTTTACGCAGCGGATGCCCTTCCAGCTGCAACCCATCTCTGGGAAACATCCATACACACTCATTCACACCGCATGTCTTTGGACTGTAGTGGAAACCGGAGCACCAGAAGGAAACCCACGCGAACGCAGGGAGAACATGCAAACTCCACACAGAAATGCCAACTGACCCAGCCAAGGCTCGAACTAGCGACCTTCTTGCTGTGAGTCGACAGCACTACCTACTGCGCCACTGCGTCGCCCCTTACATTTACAGCATAATTACATTTCTAAAGTTCATTCATTCATTTTATTGGACCATGGAGCCAGCAGTCTCAGGAGAGAACCCCAGATTTCCCTCTCCACAAACACTTCCTCCAGCTCCTCTGGGTGGATCCCGAGGTGTCCCCAGGCCAACCGAGAGACACAGAGCTCTATTTTACGATCTAGGCGCAAAGTCTAAAGCACATGGTGCAAAAGCATTAAGGACGTGTCTGAATCCACTTTCGCTATTTTAAGGACGGAAAATACGCTCTGCACCGTGGCGCATGGTCTAACAGGGTTGAGCTTATTTACTTAATGAGTTATGGGTGTGTGTTTGAGAATAAACCAATCAGAGGCTCATCTCTATTCTCTTAAAGAGTCAGTTGCGTCGCATAAAATGTCTATATTTTAAATGCTTCAAAAAATTTGGCTATCGCAATAAAAAAATAATAGTAATAATTTAGGGATTTGTTTGTTTTAAAGTTAAGAAATAACACAGATTTTTTTTTTAATTAGTGTAATGTATTACTAATTGTTTTACTGTACCTTAAGGATAAAAAATAAATTCCAAAAATGTTTATTGTTATGGTGTAGATATTTAAGATAATTGAATCTAGTAAAATATAGAATATAATAAGTCGATAATAACAAGAATTGTTTTTAAGCATCAAATCAGCATAATAGTTTGATTTAACAGAAATAAATGACATTTTAAAGTAATTAAAATAAATTAAATACATTTTAAATTAAATACATTTACGTCTTAAAATACAGCTGTTTAAAATTCTGGTAATATACTACAGTACTAATGTTTTACTGTATTTGTGAGCATTACATTTCTTATTAAAAAAGACTAAATTTTCAGGGCCATCCATCACATAAATCTTTGTACATTTTATTAAACATACATCTTGAGTTGCCTACTTGATTACTTTCGAAGAAAAATGGGTGAGCTTTGCATAGATTGTTACTTGCATTCACACATGAAGGTTCTTCACCAATCAAAAATCAAAGCACAATGTTAACGTATAGCCATTTTTTTAAATCAGCAACAAGAATACAATACTCATGTACTCGCTCATATAGGCCTTTTTCTTTGACACTGACATACACAATCTCTGTCATGCTATCAGTGATATTCACTCCTTTAGTGGCTCTGAATGTCATGCAGTGTTCAGACTACACAATATCAGTCTGATTTTGGCACAATCTATCTGACATATGGTGTCGACTGTGGGGGACAATGGATGTCATCCTGCACGAATCGATTTTTTTAGTTCATGTAGTATTGCAGAACTTGTGTGAAAAGACACTTCACGATGTCTTGACAGAAAGACATTTACATTTTTCATTTAGTAGACTCTTATTTAAAGAGACTTACAAATGAGAACAACAGAAACAAATCAAAGTTCTAGTGATATACGATCAGGATGCTGAATGGATTCAAGCATTCAAAACATTGGATCATCAGGCTAGATTGAGAGGTACATTGTCGTCACCCTAGCAGTGTTATAAAAAGTCATGTTTCTGAATGACAGATCGAAGTGATCTCTTGTAAATGGAGAAGAGAAGTTGTCCAAGGATCGAGCCCTGAGGCACTCCAGTGTAAAAAAAGACTATTATGTTTATTTTTTTCAGTCCCCCACAATATGTTCCATCACATCTGTGATATTGACCACACCGAGAAAAATTATTCAATAATGATTCCTTGGATTTACAAAAATTTTCAAGTTAAGTTGAAGTAGAGGGATTGTAAACAATTTATTTTGGCTGAATTTAAACAAACAAATCAAGTTGAACATACTTATTATAATTTGTTTGTTTAAATTCAACCCATATAAATTGTTTGCAACAATTTTGCAGAAATATTTTTTTCAGTGCAGTAAAAGATCAGAAGCTCTTGTATACATCGGTTTTAAACATGGTGAAACGACAGATTAATGAAAATTATGCTACAAGTGGAATTACGCAATGAAGGAAATGTTTGTAGAACAATGGAGACAATATTCAAGCTTTTCGCAAGGTTTGTTTAGACTCTTGCTTCTCAAGGTCACTGCCCACATGTACCATATTTTGTTTTGATTTTTAACACAAATAATTACTTTCCAAATACAAAAAAAGAACATTCCAAAATGTGCTAATGTGCGTTACGGGCCATTTTTGGCATTATAAGATTTTTTTTGTCTGTCTTTTGAAATCAGACATAGCTATTTTCTCACATACTATGTTTTACCAACTACAGCAGTGAAAATAAGTATTGAGCACGTCAGCATTTTTCTCAGAAAACATCTTTATAAAGATGCTGTTGACTTAAAATTCACCAGAGGATATTAACAACTAAAGAAATCTATATATACAAAGAAACCTAAACTAATTAGTTTACAAATGAAGTTATGCGTAATAAAATGAAATGACACTGGAAAAAAGTATTGAACACATAAAGAAAGGGAGGTGTAGAAAGTCAGTGAAAGCCCAGACAGCAGCTGAAATCTCTCAGTAGTTATTCAGCAATCCTCTGCTCTTCGTTATTGTAAATTAATATTAGCTGCTTCAGTCCAACATCTACATTAGCAGGAGGTTGAAGATTAAACCAGGGTGGACGTTTTAGCAAGACAATGATCCACAGCCAAGGAAATTCTTAAATGGTTTCAGAGAAACAAAATAAAGCTGCTCGAATGGTCCAGCCAATCACCTGATATGAATCTAATAGGCAATACAAAACAAAGATCAGATTTAATAGACAGAACCCACAGAACCATCAAGATTTTTACACTCTGATAAAGTCTGTGAAAAAAAATCACACCTGAGCAATGCATATGACTACAATCTCCATATGAGAGTCAATATTAAGATGCGCTTACTATTCTCTCCTCCTCTATGATGGCATCATGTTTGTCATTAAAGATGACACGCAATGATTGGTAAGGAGGCATGTGTAGTCTGGCATCCTAGCAAACATTTTTGTGTTTAATAGATGTCTAATAGACATCTAAACGTAGACAGCTTGGCTAAAACAAGGCTAAACTTGGGCTGCCAGTGAAAATCTATCCAATAATAGCTCAAAACTAGACTAGTCGTCAAATAGACCGATTAGACAGACTTTGTGTAGTCATTCATTTCTGTTTATTTGATGACTAGTCTAGTTTTGGTGTATTCTTAGACGTCTGTTAGACGTTTCACTGACAGCTCAAATTTAGCTTTGTTTTAAGGCTAAAGATGACCATGTTTAGACGTCTATTAGACATCTATTAGACATCTTTTAAAGATAAAAAAAATGCTTGCTTGGATGTTACCTATTGCAAATCGTTTAATTTGAAACACTGACTATTGTAAAAGGCTAAAATGTTATGTCGTCTAATAGCATGTCAAACTTTCTACTAATTGAAAAGCAGACAAAATGCTGTGCAGGCAAACTGAGTGATTATCTTTTCTCCAAATGGCAGTTATTATCTCAACTCTGACTTTTGGACAGCAGTTTTAGGTATAATCAGCTCCAGCTGTTTGTCATTTGTGCGTTGGTTTTCTGGGTGTGCCTTATTGAGAAGTGTGTGCATCTATTTTAGGAATGGTACACACTCTACACAAGCAAGCTTAGTCTTAATACACATCTATATGCATTCACAGAGGCTGCCAGTCAGACGTGTGCTTGTCGTATCACGCTCTTCTCTTTCTTCACAGCAGGTGCACACATGTACACTCTCATGCACACAGGTGGTATATGTCGCCTGTCTACCATGCTGGGTTTGAGACGGCTGATGCCATTCATGGCCTGCATTGACTCCTCTCGCTGTGGGGTTTGGTTTTTATTAATATCTCCTACGCCGTACGTTTTTCAGTTTGAGGGCTTGTTTAATTTTAATGAGCCTCAGGCATGTGTCTCTTAGTTATTTATAAAATGTTTTTCGCTCACAGGCATCGCAAACAGAATCCCATATCGCTTTACTTGTTTCTCTCTCTCTCTCTCTCATTCACGTGATTTTAGAAAGGCAGGAGATGCAGCATCCTTGACTTTTTGTTGGCTCTTGAGAGAAAGGTTATGAATGATTAAAAGTGAGGTAATGTTCTTACAAACCAGACAGAAAAATCAGTTTGCAGCGCCATAGCAAATCATTTTCTTCATGAGCATTTATTTTTCTTGTTTTAAATATATAATAAACTGGCAAAATGGCCGTTTTAAATGTAATAAACTAATCTAAATATATAGTCTATCCTGTTTTAAAATAAATATACAATAGTAACAAAATAGAAAATGTAAGCAACAAATAGATATTGTCTCATTCATTGGTACACATTTGTAAATTCTTCATCTTTGGTCCATATATGGATAAAAAAGTCATTAATAATGATCAAATAAAATAATTGTCATTCGTCAAAAGAGATGATACCATATTTATTTATCTATCTCTTCACTACCTGACAAAAGTCTTGTCACTTATCTAAGTTTTAGGAACAACAAATAATATCTTAGCTTCTAGTTGATCATTTGGTGTCAGAAGTGGCTAATATGAAAGGCAAAGGCCTCTAAATTACGCTTATTTTACCAAAATAAAATATGATCATGGCTTTTATAAATTATTTAATTAGGACAGTAAGGTCTGACTTTGCTTAGGCAAAAGTCTTGTCAGAAATAATGTACAGTATAGAATATAAAGTCATCTGGAATGGCAAAGAAATAATTCTTGCAGGACTCCCAGAGTTCATCAAGATTCTTTGGATTCATCTTCAATGCCTCCTTCATCTTACCCCAGACATGCTCAATAATGTTCATGTTTAGTGACTGGGCTGGCCAATCTTTGACCTTCTTTGCTTTCAGGAACTTTGATATGGAGGCTGAAGTATGAGAAGGAGCGCTATCCTGCTGAAGATTTTACCCTCTCCTGTGGTTTGTAATGTAATGGGCAGCAGAAATGTCTTGATACCTCAGGCTGTTGATGTTGCCATCCATTCTGCAGATATCTCATACGCCCCCATGCTGAATGTAACCCCAAACCATGATTTTTCCTTTCACCAAACTTGACTGATACTGCAAGAATCTTGGGTCCATGCGGCTTCCAATAGGTCTTCTGCAGTATTTGTGATGATTGGGATGCAGTTCAACAGATGATTAGCCAGAAAAATCTAAATCCAAATGATCGACTAGACGTCAAGTTATTATTTGTTGCTCTTACAACTGGGATCGACGACAAGACATTTGTCAGGTAGTGTACTTATTAAAATAAAAAGCTGATCAAACTAAATTGTATTGTATATTAAATCCTTAAACGATCAAATGGGTGAAACCGAGACGTTTAACAGACTGTAGCAAAGACTAAAAATTGTAATCATGAAATCATAAGTCATATTCTAATGTATTTAAAGCACTTTTATTTATTTGATGCTTGAAAGCTCATTTTCATCTCTGTCATGTCTGTAAAACGGTGTCATATAAAATAATCACGTCAGCTAATAAAATATAAATAACAGCGGCAAACGGTGAAAAGAAAAGTAGGTCATTCCGAAGATGTGACCAACAGTCATATCAAGGACTATCAACTCATGGCCAAAGAAACTGGATTTTATTAGAACATTCCGTTCTGCTCTGTGTTACACTTCACAGAGACTGCTGATCATCTACGAAAGTGATGAATTATGTGTGATATTATAAAAAAATCTGAAGTTTCTGTGTGGAGGAGACAACTGCACTGTTATGGGATCAAATTAGATTTAGCTGTCAGCCTCACATGTATCCACATGTCTATAGGATGCACTCTGTATTTTGCTGATAATGGTATATTCTATGTGAATGACATGTGTAGGATTACACAGATAAACCATTCATTGATTGTGGATATAGCCAATATGGTGAAAGAAGATAATTGAGCTGTTAGGTAAAGACCTACTAAGGTCATAATTTGAAAACCCATATTAAACTGTGTCTCCCTAATGGCCTTATTTACAATATTATTCTTACTGTCTTTCTCAACTGGTTACTCATTGGACTTAGATGTTATATTGGACATTGACTATCAAAATTGTTCATCATTCAGAGGCCAATTAAAAGATCAAATCTTAAAATTAGACATTTGAAATCAATAATAATTATCAGAAAATCCATATGCCTAATGATATGCAAAATAATGAACATGGTTTTGAGTTTAACAGCCATAATAAATCTTTTTTTTCTATGCTTGATTGTGTGTTATAGAATGGTAACTAATATATTTTGTGTATAATATACCCTAAATATGCTGAAATAGTTACATATAGTTTAATTGCAATGTTTCTAAATAAGTTGCAAGCCTTAATTTATCATATTAATATTTAATTTTATGTATATGTATAAATTATTTGAGTTTAATTTCATAACTTACCCTGAATTGCATGTCACACAATATACAAAATCCTTTACATATAATTTGAACATTGGGTTTCATACTGGCCACTTTATTAGGTACACCTATCCAACTGCTTGTTACCTCAAATTTCTATCAGCCAATTACATGGCAGCAACTCAATGCATTTAGGCATGTAGACATGGTCAAATCGATCTGCTGCAGTTCAAACCGAGCATCAGAATGGGGAAGAGAGGTGATTTAAGTGACTGAACGTGGGATGGTTGTTGGTGCCAGACGGGCTGGTCTGAGTATTTCAGAAACTGCTGATCTACTGGGATTTTCACGCACAACCATCTCTAGAGTTTAGAGATAATGGTCCGAAAAAAGAGAAAATATCCATTGAGCGGTAGTTCTGTGGGCGCAAATACCTTGTTTATGCCAGAGGTCAGAGAAGAAAAGCCAGACTGGCATCAGTAACTCAAATAACACTCGTTACAACCGAGGAATGCTGACGAGCAAAGGGGGTTCAACCTGGTACTAGTAAGGTGTACCTAATAAAGTGGCCAATGAGTGTATGCCTATATATGCTTCCGCGAAATGAATATGCTCAACAAATATACAAAACTATCACACAAGATTGGTAATCTTTATAAAACAAATTGTAATTTGGTACAACATATGGTTTGTTACCAGATGAACTCACTCTTCAGAAACTCTTACTATGCTATTAGAGCATCTCTTCTGCTCCAGTGTCCCAGAATGCAACTGTAGTTTAATTTAAAGCCATTAAGCTCAAGGGCATTGGCCTGCCAGAGCGTAGAATCTCACCAATCGTTGTCAATGGGTCAAATGTGCAATCTCTGAGACCTTGTCCTTGTCATAACCAAGCAGATTGATTTGGGGTGTGCGTGTGCCAGTCCAGGGGAATCATGGGTATAATATTAAAAGATTCGTTCTCATCGTTCATTAGGGATCTGTCCCTCAATGTCCCTCGCCATGATTCATCTGGTATAGACGAACACGAACGGGTTGTGTGACACATAAGATGACTACAACATCTCATTTTAGCATGACAGCCAAGAGTTTTTAAATTCGCGAGAGAGAAAAAAGCAGGCTTATTGTCTCAGTTGAGGTTTGATGGATGAGGGAGAGGTGGGCAATCTCTTAACACTAAATGGATCTCCAGGATCAATTTCCCCAGGGTGACACAGTTAAGTCATCAGTGTATGCAAGTCTTGATTGCATTTTGTGAGCCAGATTTGCCACAGGGAAAGCACGGGATGGGAACACGTTCACTGCGGGACCCTTGAACAAGGGCCATTATTGCAGCACTTGACATTTTGAGAGCAACAAGCATGTTGTGAATGAATCTGTTTGTCCTTGGTATAGATTTATCTCTCTAAAATGCAGTAATTAAAGGTCATTCTATAGTGAATCAGTTATTTTTAAGTTGATTTCTTGTTCTCTTATTTGCAGCGCTGAAGAATCTGAATCTTTCCGGTGAATCAGTTCATTCTAAGATGTTGGAAAATTGTGATTTGATTCTAAATGCTCATTCCTCTTACAGTGTTTGCAGGGTTGAAAATTCAGATTCATTCTTTTTTTTAAGTCTGATTCAGTGAATCAGTTCATTCTAAACAAATTGGTGTCAGGAAGCCTGATTCATTTTCAGGTAAATGATTCAACCTAAATTGTCCTCTCTCTTATACAGATTGAAAATCTGATTCGTTTCAATGATTCACTTTAACAGATTCATTCTTCTTTCACATGAAGAGTCTGATTTATTTTAGTGAACATTCTTAACTTTTTTGATCTCTCGTCTCCAAGTGGCCCTTTGGTGTTTGGAAAGTCTTATTTATTTCTAAGAATTGGTTCATTTTAAATCATCCTCCCTTTTACAGCATATGCATGGTTGGAAATTCAGATTCATTCTGGTGAATCAGTTCATTCAAAACAGACCTTTCTTTCAAATTTGCTGCATGGAAGCCTGATTCATTTTTAGTTACGTGATTCATCCTAAATCATCTTAGGATAAGTGATTCATCCTCTCTCTTATACTGATTGAACATTCTGATTCATTTCACTGATTCATTCGAACAGATTCATTCTTCTTTCACACGGAGAGTCTGATTTATTATAGTGAACTGGCTCATTCTTAACTCTATCAGTCTCTCATTTGCAGTTAAATCACCAGCGTCTGCGAGTCTCGATTGCATTTCGTGAGCCAGATTTGCAACGTGAAGCACAGGATGGGAATACGTTCACTGCGGGACCCTGAAGGAGAGCCATTATTGCAGCTCTTGTCATTTCAAGAGCAACAAGTCAGCATGTTGAGTCTATGACGGGCTTCTCTGGGATCGCTTACTATATATGGTAGAATAAAGAGGAAAGACACACATGCAGCATGGCATGGCACTGAGTCGAGCAGACAGGATGCATCCTCTTCTGACCTTTCTCTTAATCTCCCCCCTCCATCTTTGTCTCTCTCCATCGTACCACCCTTCTCTCCTCTCCCAGCTGATCCACTGTGCTGCTGTGTTTGAAGTCGAACATCAGAAGCCTTGAAAGCTTTTTCCCATCCTGTATTGTTCATTTATTTATTCTTTTGTTGTTCATTATGCATTCACTCACGCATGTGCCACCAAAGTGTCTAAACTGGTTTGTGCAAACACGTACACTCATATAGTCATGCAGGGTGTGCTGGCTGAAGAAAAATAGTGTAGTGATTTAGAAACTCAGCTTTTCCAGATACAAATGAAGGAATAATCATGGAATGATTCGTTTTCTCTCTCTGTCATAGTTAATATTTGAAATTCTGATTCGTTTTAGTGAATCAGGTCATTCTAAATGTTTTTCCTTTCAGAAAGCATGATTAATTCTAGTGAATCATTTTAGTTTTCTCTCTCTTTCTTTTTTATTTAAGAAAGCCTGATTTGTTCTAGTGAATCAGTACAAGGATGCACTCCTCAAATGCACTCTTTGAAGACCTTTAAGGAAGTGAGGTCATTTTTAACAGCATTTAAAATGAATAATGATCGGTCTGGTTCATTCTTGTGAATTGGTATGTCCTTAAATTTCTGTCTCTAATCTGCAGCACAGGACAATTTGATTCATTCAAATGAATCAGTTTTTTCTAAGTGGTTTTCCCTTTCATATATGTAATATTGGCTTACTCCCTGTCTAAAAAACATGGCTGGAAAGTCTAGTGAATCTATTCATTCTAAATGGTTCTTTTTTATATGCATATTTGGAAATTCTGGTTTATTCTAGTGAATCAGTTCATCCCAAACAGGTTTCCCTCACTCAAGTATGGAATATTGGTTCATTTTAAGTGATTTATTCTTGTGAATCAGTCTTTTTTCCACTTTTGATGTTGGAAAGTCTGATTCATTCTAGTGAATCAGTTCATTCTAAACAGTCCTTTCTTACAAACTGGTGTCAAGTGATTCTTAATAATTCGTCTTAGGATAAGCGATTCATCCTCTCATTTATTATGATTGAAAATTCTGATTCATTTTAATAATTCAGAATCTGTCTGATTTATTTTAGTCAAACGGCTCATTCTTAGCATTATTATTCTAAACAATTCAATCCCTCAAATGTAGCACTGGAAGGTCTGATTCATTAGTTGGTTCATTCTAAGTGATTCATTCTAGTGAATCAGTTCATTCTAAACAGTCCTTTCTTTCAAACTGGTGTCAAGTGATTCTTCCTAAATCGTCTTAGAATAAGAGATTCATCCTCTCACTTAAACTGATTGAAAATTATGCTTCATTTTGCTGATTCATTCGAACAGATTCATTTTTCTTTCACATGAAGAGTCTTACTGGAAAATCATATTCATTATATTGAAACAAACAGTCCATCCCCTTAGATGTTGCATTGGAAGGTCAGATTCATTAATTGGTTCATTCTAAGTGATTAATTCTAGTGAATCAGTCTTTTTTCATTCTAGTGAATTAGTTCATTCTGAACAGTCCTTTCTTTCAAACTGGTGTCGGGAAGGATGATTCATTTTTAGTTATGCGATTCTTCCTAAATCTTCTTAGGATACAAGATCCATCCTCTTTCTTATACTGATTCATTTTAATGATCCATTCTGAATCAGTCTAATTATTTTAGTCAACCGGCTCATTCTTAACGTTATTATTCTAAACAGTTCAACCTCTCTAATGTAGCACTGGAAGGTCTGATTCATTAGTTGGTTCATTCTAAAGTCAGATTTATTAAATTGGTTTATTCTAAATGACTTTCCCTAATGTCTGATTAATTCGATCTTGAATAATTCATATTATAAACAGATTCATAAAAAGTCTCAAATACAAAGTTTTTCAAAATTCGTTTATTTAAATTAGAATATTTAGATTTTATTCATTCGTTACTTTATTAATTACCAAATTTGAGATTCATTCAGTTACTGTTTGTTTGTGGCATGTAACCGACTTCCGAAGACAAATGAGTACAATAAAAAAAGCTTGCTGTACCCATAAATTTTTTTCAGATTTTATCTGTCAGTGTACTTCTTTGAGACTGATGTTCTTTTGGTCTCCCCTAAGAAACTTTGCAGGAGTCATAACTCTAAACGGCAAAGACTTAAATCCTCACCAAAAAAAAAATAACGACATGATAGACTATTTCATCCCTACACTACTGACTCGAGCCCTCAGCATCCTCCTGACCTCACCTGCGCTCAAGACTTACTGCCTGAAATCAATGGGTGTTTTTTGAGGTGTGAAGGTTTTAATTAATTAGATGGAGGCCGTTCAGAGGATGAACAGCCTTACCTACTGGGCTGTAAGGGTCCTGGCGTGTGGGTCCGTGGCTCTCCAAACACCTGTGTCTCTGAAGATAAAATTCAGCAGAAACACTTACAGTAAGTATTTTTCCATTGTTTAAATGGAACACCCGGGACACTCATTTCTTTCCACGTAAAAGTAAACATCCTATCCTGCTCTTTAGACAGATGTACAACACTCCTTGCGGTGTTATCAACATTAGGCCAAAGTATCTGGCTACCGGTGCAAATGAAGAGTGCTCCTTGAAATACGCACTAGTAGTTTGCCCAAGAAACACACAACAAGAGGAATACTGCCAAGGCATGGAAAGATACAAATATCTTTTTCCGAATTAGGGTGGTCATTTCCTCCTCTTCATGAGTTATTGCTGCCTCTGTTTCCTGTTTTTACCCTCTTGGACCTTGGGTTCATTTTTTTTGTATTGTCTTTTTTGAAGTTGAGAGGAGAGGAGGCCGTGGAGTTTT
Source organism: Danio aesculapii (assembly GCF_903798145.1). NCBI lineage: Eukaryota > Metazoa > Chordata > Actinopteri > Cypriniformes > Danionidae > Danio > Danio aesculapii. Next base: position 43,142,728 of record NC_079438.1, read on the forward strand.
TCTATCCCACCTCATACCTCATCCTCAGGTTACTCACCATGCTCATTCATTATTTGTGCAGGTGTTTTATAATGAATGAGCAGGTACAATGCACACGGCTGCCGAAGCCACCGTCAGCCCTGCATCACAGAACTCTGACCCACATAGAGACGCACTCACGTCACTGGGCAAGATGACCATGACTGCTTGATTCAATGGACTGAAATGTCTAAGTGGATGGACGTTTAATCTGTGCACACTCTTTAATGCCATTGGCGATGTGCATAAAGGGAACCATAGCATTTCTTTATGGCTTATGCATGATTGCACAAATGTACAATAGCTGAACCACCAAAAGGGCGAGTTTGCCTGAAATGTTCAATTCTGTCATCATGTTCTCACATCGTGTTCAAGGATTGTTTGTTTACTTTCTTCTTTGAAAAGATGTTTTTTAATCATAGAATGAAACCCACTAGACCAGGCATGGGCAAACTCGATCCTCGAGGGCCGGTGTCCCTGCAGAGTTTTGCTCCAACACTAATCAAACACACCTGAATACCCTAATTAGTGTCTTCAAGATCACTAGAAAGCTACAAGCAGGTGTGTTTGATTAGGGTTGGTGCAAAACTATGCAGGGACACCGGCCCTCGAGGATCGAGTTTGCCCATCCCTGCACTAGACCTAACTCAGAATAGACACAATATTGACTTTAAAACGGACTGAATAATTGGCATGATGTTAAACAATGTTAAAAATGTGAATCCTCACATTGATTCCAGTCAAAAATGTCATTTGACATGCTATTTGGACCCAATGACTTTTAACAAAAACAGTTGTTCTTTATATATCCCTGTAGCCAGGGGGGGTTGGGTGGTTCGGAGAACCCACCCCTCACTGACAAAGGTCCAGAATTAGTCCCATACATGAGCTTATTTTGACTGCTATGTCAACATAAATAGTGAAAATAACCCATTGAAAAAGGCTTTAAGACCAAGCGAAATCCTCTGTTGGCTGTCGCTTCAGCGTGACTTTAGCTAGATTATATAGAATATTTAAATTTTAGAATCTGACATGAGAGAAGTCTTCTTTTGCTACTTTACAAGTAACTTTTATTCTAAATCTTGGACCTTATTCTTGAAACAAAAATGACCAACAAAAGGCGTGAAGCACCAAAAGCGGCCCATATTAAATTAATTTAATACTATTTTGGCTATTGTTGTAATCCATGAATTTTCAAATGTACTTTCTTTATTTTTACAAAATAGGCTTGAAAAAATGTGAAGTTCTACATTATTATTATTATTATTATTGTTATTATGTTTACATTTTTTTTATTATTCAAATGGCCAAATTTGACAGTTGAATGTGTTTTGATGGTCCTTTTAGTTTCATTTGACAACAAGTAACTTTGCAATGTCAATTTACTTTATTATTTTAAACCTAAGCAGTTTTCACCTGTAATTTAGGCAGAAAAACCAGTGGTTCTATTAACAACAACAAAAAAAGAGGGTTTTGTCAAGTTTCCCTTGAAGATGAAAAAATTAAAATGAAAATAATTCCCCATTAATTTACCCTTCTTAATTTACCCATTCAAGAAGAAGAACTTTTGTTTGGTTAAACATTAAAGAAGATTTTTAGCTGAAACCGTCGTGCTTCAAGATTAATAAAATGCAAGTCAATGACTACCAACACTTTAAGAACCAAAAACATGGAGTTCGTCCATAGCTCCCATGTCTCTACTAAGCCTTCATGTATTATAGAAGTATCAGATTGGGTTTCGGTATCGCTAGATAGTCAAAATCAGATGACTCGAACCCGAACTCAAACCCAAGGGAAAAAAGTTAGTTATTAGGGCAAAAAAGTAAGATAGTTATTTTTTGTTGCCCCTTTAATGTTTGCTGAAATTTATAATTAGTTTTCATCTAATTAGAACTAAGCATGCATGAACCACATTCAGAAAAGCTAGTCTATTTCAAATCATATAAAGCTCTGGGCAAAATAATCAGAACGTTTGTCATGATTAATACCCCAAAAACGAATGAAACATCTACAAAGTATATTCCATAAACAATTGCCATCATTACACTGTAAAAAAAATCCTGGTTTTAAGCTGAATCAAATTAACCTTATTAGTCCATTGAACAAATATTTTATATCTGGGTGAACTATCCCTTTATGGCATCCTTATTCCAACTACATTCACACAAGACAATGTGCACGTTTTATTTATTAGCATATTCTGGCTATTAAAATTGGGTGGCCGGTCTTCAGTCTGGGATTCCCAGTGCCACCCTGCCTCTTTGGTGTCCTCATATCGTGCACACGTTTCATCTACAGCTCATACCTATAGAGAAAGTACAGGTTGGTCTCCTCTACCACAAACAAAGAAAGAACACAGCCATCAAATGCTCCAGATGATTAGCAGCGCTCGCCTCGCTTCCAAACATTCGTCAGGATTTCTGCCCTTATTTAGCCATTTCCTCAAGCCATTTCTCCAGGGCGAGCTCTGGGGAGTGTAGTTTTTGTCGTCCTTCCACTAAGTTTGACAGCCTGGAGGTTCTTGTTTGACAGGAGGATGTAAACGACCGTTGGATTCCAGCTGGCCTGCATCACACAGCCAGACGACCAACAGACCGGGCTCTGATGCTGGCACAGGGAGCTGAATTTGGCCTGCGCTGTTTACACCCACCGTCGCCATGACCAAACGGCAACATTACGACTTTTGGGGGTTAGTTGATGGAAAGACGTGTCACCTAGTGCGACCGAGCAGTTTGTCTTCATCAAGTATATAGATGCTGCTACTGGGTTGAATGACCTGTTAACATTTGCTTCCAAAATATACAGTTTACCGCTAAGGCTAATTCACATCACTCAGCTCTTTCCAGAGTAAAGATTTCTGTAACGCGACCTTTCATTTTATGGCAAAGCAAATAAGCTTGACTGCTAAGTTTATTCCACGGTGCATCTGCGACTGCTCAGACATAACGGAAATGCAGAAATAAACCCCAAGTCTAAAAAGAAAATGGATATTAATGGAACAGGGCTCAGAATAGTAGTAACTTTACTCTCATACTAATGTTAAAATGAAAAATCTTTTCCCCCTTTTTAGCTGATATGTGTTTAACCTGGTTTAGGGTTTGGCAGCGACTTTCCAAACAGGGATGTGATATTTTTCCTTCACTGTACAGGAACAAAGAGTGGCCTGTCTCCATGCTTTTACACCTACTGTAGGGAGTTTAGGCTTGTGAAGTATGTATATCTCATATTTAGGAATTGAAAATGTGTGTATGTATGTATATGTATGTGTATATATATATATATATATATATATATATATATATATATATATGTCATGGATTGGTCAGGCTCTCACGACCCCCACTCACGAAGATCACCATCACCTGACTTCTAATGAGCACACAGCTGCATCACATTCACGAGCACCAGATAAAAGCACAGCACTCCAGTCGCTCATTGTCCGGGCTCGTCTCGACGAAAGCGGACAACTGAGCGACCACTCAGCGTAGTCATCCTCAGCTAAAACAAACGATTTACTTACCTGTTCTCTTTGTATTCCTCCTAGTCTTCCTGGTCCTCCCGAATCGTCCTGTCTTCCAGTCCTTCCAAGTCTGTGTCATCCTCTGTCAGCTGTATCTGGTGTGTGCTGTCCATCCTCGTGTATTCCTGTTACCCAGCCACGGAGGAAAAGACCCCAACATCATTCCTGATCCTCCTGGCTATCCTTCATGTGCTCCTTGTTGTCATTTAATAAACACCCTAACGTTTCCTTACCTCTGTCTCCTGTCCGCTTCATAACAGAAGCCCGGACCCATAACGACGACAACATGAGCACCCCCGATCACCTTCAAGAGCTGGTGGACCAGTTGAAGCGGATTCTACAGCCACCAGCTCCACTTTCTAACGCACCACCAGCACCGAGCACTTCCGCCTCCACAGTTTCTTCTTCGGCCCTTCCTTCCAGTCCCATGGCCCGACCAGCGCCCTACTCAGGCGGAGCGGGGGAGTGCAATGGTTTTCTGTTACAATGTTCCCTCATATTCGAAATGCAACCTTCTCTATATCCCACAGATAAGTCGAAGATCGCCTACATCGTATCTCTACTCTCTGGACCTGCACTTAAATGGGCTGAGACGATCTGGAACCAAGCCGGGCCGGTCATGAATTCCATCACTACCTTCACGGAGTATTTCAAAGAGGTGTTTGGACGTTCTGATGGGGAAGTAGCCGCTGGAGAGCAGCTGTATCATCTAAAGCAAGGTACTCTATCTACACAGGAATATGCTCTCCGGTTTCGCACTCTAGCAGCTGCAAGTGGATGGAATGAGAGATCGTTGTTGACCACGTACCGGCTCGGCTTGGAACCCACTCTCCGAATCCAACTGGCCACATTAGATGATACAATGGGTCTGGAGAGATTCATCCAACATTCTCTCCGATGTTCCGATCGTCTCCGTTCCTATCAACAGGACACCATCACCCCCTCGTCTGCACTCCTCCAATCGCCTGAGTCAACAGCCTCTCCAGAACCAGAACCCATGATAATAGAGTCTGGAAGACTGACATCAGCGGAACGACAGAGGAGGCTGACCCGGGGTCTGTGTCTATACTGCGGTGTCAGTGGACACACCCGTATGGAGTGTCCCCTTCGTCCCATTCGGACTTCAGTGAGTGTATTCAGTACGAATATTGAACAATGTAAACCACTTACTACCACCGTACAAATAACTACTGCCTCTATTTCTCTCCTTGTCACAGCCCTCATCGACTCCGGGTCAGCAGGGAACTTCATCTCCCAATCCCTCTGTCGTCAACTCCACCTCCGTACTGAGGCGTCCTCGCATATATACCAGATACAACCGATAACCCAGTGCACTCGATCTTCGACCCGTATCCATCGACAATGCGAAGACATCCTTCTTCAAGTGGGGTTGTTACATCAAGAGAGGATTCGATTTCTGGTTCTGGAGGGTGCAAATATGGACATCATTCTAGGGCGCCCGTGGCTGGTGAAGCACGATCCCATCATCTCTTGGGGCACAGGAGAGATAAAGAAATGGGGATCTGGATGTACACCTGCCTGTTTTCCAAATCTCCCTCTTCAAGGTCGGAACCCCATTTCTTTGTTTGCAACATCGGTCGAGAGCCCTCCTGAGAAGCAGTCTATCCACATTCCTAAGGAGTACAGCTCCTTTCATGATGTCTTCTGCCCCAAGAGAGCTTCCCAGCTACCGCCGCATCGGCCATGGGACTGCGCGATCGACCTAGTTCCAGATGCCCAGTTGCCAAGAGGTAGGATCTACCCGCTCTCGCTTCCAGAGAATCAGGCAATGGAAGATTACATAAGGGAGGCTCTGAGTCAGGGGTACATACGTCACTCAAAATCACCAGCCGCCTCAAGCTTCTTCTTTGTGGCCAAGAAGGACGGAGGGCTGCGTCCATGCATCGACTACAGGGTCCTAAATAACGGTACAGTAAAATACCGATATCCCCTTCCTCTGGTACCAGCCGCTTTGGAACAGCTCCGAGAAGCTAAAGTCTTCACTAAATTGGACCTCCGCAGCGCGTATAATCTGATAAGAATACGTGAGGGGGACCAATGGAAGACAGCATTCGTGACCCCTACTGGCCACTATGAATATGAGGTCATGCCTTACGGTCTGGTCAACGCCCCCTCCGTATTCCAAAACTTCATTCATGAAGTCCTCCGGGAGTTTCTTCACCACTGTGTAATAGTGTACATAGATGACATCCTCATTTACTCCCGGAGTGAGGCCGAACATCGCCAACACGTTGCGGAGGTCCTACACACATTGAGAGAACATCACCTCTACCTCAAAGCGGAGAAATGCTCATTCCACCAGAAGTCGATTCATTTCTTGGGATACATCATTGACCAAACCGGTATACGTATGGATGGGAAGAAAATTGAGGCTGTTCTATCCTGGTCAGAACCCACTTCCATTAAGGAGCTCCAGAGGTTTCTTGGGTTTGCTAACTTTTATAGACGGTTTATCAAGGACTACAGCAGGATTACATCACCTCTCACTAATCTCCTCAAGGGTAAACCCAAAGGACTGGAGTGGACCAAAGAAGCAGCCGCAGCCTTCCGCCTTCTTAAGAAGGAGTTCACAAGGGCCCCACTCCTGACTCATCCTGACCCAAATCTTCCTTTCGTGGTGGAAGTGGACGCATCCACCACCGGCGTCGGGGCAGTATTATCTCAACATCATGATACACCGCCCCGACTGCATCCCTGTGCCTATTTCTCTCGGAAGTTGAGCCCGGCGGAGCAGAATTACAGCATAGGAGACAGGGAGCTTCTAGCAATCAAGCTAGCCTTGGAGGAGTGGCGTCACTGGTTGGAGGGAGCCAAACATCCGTTCCAGGTGATCACAGATCACAAAAACCTCCAATACATCAAAGAGGCCAAGAGACTATGTCCACGTCAAGCCAGATGGTCACTTTTCTTCTCACGTTTTGATTTCTCCATTTCCTATCGTCCAGGACCCAAGAATCTAAGAGCAGACGCTCTCTCTCGTTTACACGAGCATCACGATCATGAAGAACTCCCAACGAAGATTCTTCCCGAACACATCTCCATTTGTCCGATCACCTGGAACGCTCCTCCATTCGTTGCCACTCCGGAAGCC